>NC_134465.1:81284653-81593999 GCF_047948215.1 Lycorma delicatula
AGAATAGGCCGGCCATACGCTATTTGTTCTATTCCTTTAATATGTTTTTTGCTTTTTTAGATTTTATTTTGGTGTATTCCACTCTATGTGGTATTTCTAGTTTTAAAAAATTGTGAATTCAAGCAAAAAATATTGAATTCGACGTCTGGGATAAGTAGGGTTAAGGAATTGTAACTTGAAATTCTAAATATTCATCATTTAATTGCAAAATCACAAGGAAAATTTAAAAATTTAAAAACAAAATTAAAAAGAAGTCTTGTCAGTTGTTGAATGCAAAAGAGCCTAACTCTTCTGGTTTCTGATAAATTTGGTAGTTTTTTACCATATTCAGAGTGCTATGTATTTTGAGGGTTATTGTTCTTGATTATATTGTATTATTTATGTTGTATTAGTAACCATATCACCCAAGATAATCGCGTTTTTCACTATCAAATACATATCATACTGATTAAACGGAATTATAAATAACCCATCATGAATAATTGTAAAAAGAAAGAGAATTTATTGTTTTAATGTTGACTGTGAAAAACAATTTTGTTTTATTGATTTTAAACCCAAATGTATCTGAATTTTGTGTAATAATAGTGTGGGGCCCCCAATAACTTTTGAATTTATTTTGTGCCCTTACTGACCAAATGATTGCCAACCTCTGATCTAGAACATAATACCACATGAGTCCGTGCACTTCAACTTCAGTTAACAAATTACATTAAAGAACACCATCCTGCTATAAAACAATCTATTTCTCTGATCGGGCTAATATATAAAAAGAATTTTTTAAATGTCAGCTATCACAAAACAGATTTTGGACTTGATGTAGAATGGCAATTTTTGCATTATATCATGAGAGAAATACCTGTGATGGCATAGGGTGTAAAGTGATAAATGATGCCATCTGGGTTGGTCTAGTGGTGAACGTGTCTTCCCAAATCAGCTGATTTGAAAGTTGAGAGTTCCAGTGTTCAAGTCCTAATAAAGTCAGTTATTTTTTCACGGATTTGAATACTAGATCATGGATACCGGTGTTCTTTGGTGACTGGGTTTCAATTAACCACACATCTCAGGAATGGTTGAACTGAGACTGTACAAGACTACACTTCTTTTACAGTCATACATATCATCCTCATTCATTCTCTGAAGTATTATCTGAATGTTAATTACCAGAGGCTAAACAGGAAAAGGATTTTCAAAAGTTTTATTGCATCCCTATTTTTAATTTTGATGATGTTTGGTGTATGATAACTACCCATCTTGCAGTGGCAAAATAATATTTCTTTATATTTAAAAAAATTTTTCTTGAGTAATAGACTATTTTCTAACTTGCCAACAAGTAAAAACAGCCATTTTCATCACGTTTTCCATGAACTGTAGCATTCTTAGTTTACATCAAAAAGGGCTTTTTGAAAAGAGTAAAGTAAATGTTTAAAATATTTCATTTTCAACACAAGATTTCTTCATTTCTGATTGTTGTTCTGTAGTAGAAACATTTGGAGCTGACATTTGTGATAATTCAATTTTTGAATTGTTCACCTCTGAAATAGAATATGACGTAGATTTCAGAATGATTTTTTTTAGTTTAGTGTGTTTTCAATAACAGTATGAATTAGCAGTGAAGTTGGCACATCATTTTTAGAGATATTTTCCAAAGATGAAACTTCAAATTTAGAATCAGATTTTCAGATTTTATCCATGTGACATTTACATAAAACATTCAAAGTCTGGTTTGCACAAGAAAGTTCTCTCATCAAAACAATTTTAGCTGCTTGCCATTTAGGTTTCATTATATTTTTATAATCTTTAACAAAAAATTTCTTACCTTTCTTGGATAAACTTGCTTATTTCCTTTGAAAAACTAACCTCACGAACACTGTTTACTACCAGTAGTTTCAACTGCAATGTACTTCGAAAATATCAATTTTGCTGCCTCATCCTCAATATGTAATTTATTGACTGTAGAATTCAATAAATTCTAATTTAATATGTGTGTGATATGTGTTAATATCTTAAATAATTGCTTTTAATAATAATATGTTGTACAAAGTGCTTAAGTATGTGTGTATATATCAAAACATTGACATAATCCAATTGACAATCATAATAATAAATGCTATACATATGCACATACTTATTGGTATCTAGCAGGTGTGGCATTTTGGTGCAAAATACAAATTCAATATATTACATTAACTTTACTGATTAGATTATAGATCATGTTAGTTATCACCTCACATCCTTATACACCTGCTGTTGCAAATAAGAAACCAAATATTAAATAATTCCCTCAAATGTTCAACAAGCATTGTAAGTATTGTATTTTTGGCAACCCTTTTAGCCAATTTGGTATTTTTAAATATAAATTGGGAATATTGTATCTGAATTATGTTAAAACTTCTAAGCCTAGAAGTTTTAACATAACTTCTAGGCTTTTTTTTTTACTAAATGTGTTTTTAAGATGAAGTAGTTTATTCAGCCTAGAAGTTATGTTAAATACTTATTTTTTTAAATATTAGAAGAATGTTTTGATTGATCATAAAAAAGTTTTAGTTTAGATTATGTAGACTAAATTGTATGATGATATACCACTATTAAAAACAAAAATATAACCAAATTTAGTTTGACTTCTTATTTTAAATATATTTGTTCCTAAGATATTGCCTATTTTTGTAATTCTGTATTTTTCTATTTGAATATATTCCATGGGCTTTGGTTTCAATAATTCCTGACTAACAGCTTGTTTTGTAATTGTTATATAAAAATAGTCTTTGTTTCATAAAACTACTTATTTACTTATTTAGGAGACTAAATAGTGAATACCAACCTGTTTGTTAATCTATAGAAGATTAATTGTGGTAAATTTAATTTTATCTTGTTTGATGATCTTTACTGGAACTTATGTTATAATAATTTTTTTTTTTTTTTTAGGAGCTTATTTCTTTCAAGATTCACTTCAATCTTTAAAAATGGCCCAAAATAAACTTCAGGACTAAAGAAGTTTTGGAAAAAGTCACTCCAGAATCAAAAGGATCTGATGTTATGGTACCATTAACAGGATCTGTATCCTTTATTGTTCATAGTTTTATTTGAGTTAATTAAGGTATAGTCTTTGCAGCAAGATAGGTCAGTGATTCTTTATACTTATTCACAGTTGAAACCAGGTACAGTAGTGTGTAAATTGTTTGAACAGAATGTTATTTAATAAAAAGTAATATTATTTAGAAAAAAGATCATAACTGTACAATTTGTGAATATCTAGTTTTTAATATCTCCTTTATTTGTAATGATTTCTTTTGGTGAGTTATTGAGTTAAATTCATTTATTAGTTTTTTCTATTAATTTTATGAATATATTTGTTCGAGACTTCACATTCACGATATGGCATTGATTCAACAAGTGTAGTACACTTTTTCTTTTCAATCTTTTCATCATGAAACTATACTGATATTGCTTTAATGAGGTCAATTTTTGTTGTATAATTCATTTTTGAGAATTGATTTTTGACTTGCCCAAAGATTTTCAATTTAGTTTAAGTCTAGGGAGTTACCTGGCCACAGGAGCACTTTAGGGTGAATCCATTGTCATGGGTGTGATATTTTCACAAGGATTTGCTCTTTCTAGAATTAAATAACAATAATTAACAACTTTCAGAAATTTGAAGAACATGAGAAGTCAATAGTATAAATATATTCACTTAATTTTTTTAAAGTTATTCCTTTTAAATTGTCCTGATATCCTAAGTACACTGTTTTGTCATGGGTGTGACAAAAACTGGACAGCTCACTCCATTTGCATTTTTACTGTTGTAAATATCTGTGAATTTAATGGATTTTAATCTGTTAACTAGTAATAATGTGAAAAATCATTCTACAGTGATCATGTTCCATGGAAAGAATACTAACTAACTGTCCAAAATAAATACGAGAGGTTTTTAAATAAAAGAGGTTCTTTTCTGTCATGGGTATGACATATTTTTGTCACGGGTGTGACACTGTTCGATTTTAACAACAATGTTTGTTATTTTCAGGAGTTGCTGAGAGTTATTTATTAATATGTTTGATTAAATGAATAAAAACTGCTAAATAGATGTAGTTATATTTAATTTTGTGAAATATAACATAGATCTAGTTTAAAAACTACAGAAACATCAATCTACATTATACTGTGACAGATCCATACAGACTGTTATGGTGGAAGCAGCCCTTAATGTACCTCCCCTGAAGCCCTGAATGATGGTTCAGGTAGCTTCATAACAATATCACTTGCAGACACAAGACTGTTGTCCTTTTGTTATGGAAAGAAGAAAATCCAAGAATCTCTTTTCTTCCGTAAGAAATCTATTTGATAATCATAGTTTCTTTTCCCACAATTTGGCCAACAAAGTATTTCTTTGATCTCATACCTGCAAATTTAAGCAGAACAAAGTCATTGATTTCTAATTTGCATGTGTAAAATGTATTAGATTCTCCTTGATCTGAATTATTAGAATTCAGTTTTGTTCTAGATTCAGTATTTGAATCTGTGTAGATGTCCATCTTGCTGTTGAAAATTTGGCGTCTTTCAAATTTTGAGCTACTATTTTGCCGAGCAACTAAACTGTCAGAGTCTTTAAACATATGCTTTAAACATGCTTTTACTGCAGAGTTGGGATTGGCCTTACATTTTCCCACCTCTTTTCCAGCATTTCCCTACTTTTGGTTATTTTATCTGATAATACAAAAACAACTTGAATTCTTTCAACAAATTTAGCACGTTCAAAGAAATCTTCAGCAGAATTCACAGTAAATTCCCTTGTCCTTATGTCATTCCACACCAATCTATGCACCCGCCAATTCCATCTACTGCCCTCTTTCCATGCGATGTTTTTTTTTTTTTTGTCTTCAGTCATTTGACTGGTTTGATGCAGCTCTCCAAGATTCCCTGTCTAGTGCTAGTCGTTTCATTTCAGTATACCCTCTACATTCTACATCCCTAACAATTTGTTTTACATATTCCAAACGTGGCCTGCCTACACAATTTTTCCCTTCTACCTGTCCTTCCAATATTAAAGCAACTATTCCGGGATGCCTTAGTATGTGGCCTATAAGTCTGTCTCTTCTTTTAACTATATTTTACCATATGCTTCTTTCTTCATCTATTTGTCGCAATACCTCTTCATTTGTCACTTTATCCACCCATCTGATTTTTAACATTCTCCTATAGCACCACATTTCAAAAGCTTCTAATCTTTTCTTCTCAGATACTCCGATTGTCCAAGTTTCACTTCTATATAAAGCAACATTCCAAACATATACTTTCAAAAATCTCTTCCTGACATTTAAATTAATTTTTGATGTAAACAACTTATATTTCTTACTGAAGGCTCGTTTAGCTTGTGCTATTCGGCATTTTATATCGCTCCTGCTTCGTCCATCTTTAGTAATTCTACTTCCCAAATAAGAAAATTCTTCTACCTCCATAATCTTTTCTCCTCCTATTTTAACATTCAGTGGTCCATCTTTGTTATTTCTACTACATTTCATTACTTTTGTTTTGTTCTTGTTTATTTTCATGCGATAGTTCTTGCGTAGGACTTCATCTATGCCGTTCATTGATTCTTCTAAATCCTTTTTACTCTCGGCTAGAATTACTATATCATCAGCAAATCGTAGCATCTTTATCTTTTCACCTTTTACTGTTACTCCGAATCTAAATTGTTCTTTAACATCATTAACTGCAAGTTCCATGTAAAGATTAAAAAGTAACGGAGATAGGGAACATCCTTGTCAGACTCCCTTTCTTATAACGGCTTCTTTCTTATGTTCTTCAATTATTACTGTTGCTGTTTGGTTCCTGTACATGTTAGCAATTGTTCTTCTATCTCCGTATTTGAACCCTAATTTTTTTAAAATGCTGAACATTTTATTCCAGTCTACGTTATCGAATGCCTTTTTTAGGTCTATAAACGCCAAGTATGTTGGTTTGTTTTTCTTTAATCTTCCTTCTACTATTAATCTGAGGCCTAAAATTGCTTCCCTTGTCCCTATACTTTTCTTGAAACCAAAATTGGTCTTCTCCTAACACTTCCTCCACTCTCCTCTAAATTCTTCTGTATAGAATTCTAGTTAAGATTTTTGATGCATGACTAGTTAAACTAATTGTTCTGTATTCTTCACATTTATCTGCCCCTGCTTTCTTTGGTATCATTACTATAACACTTTTTTTGAAAACTGATGGAAATTCCCCATTTTCATAAATATTACACACCAGTTTGTATAATCTATCAATCGCTTCCTCACCTGCACTGCGCAGTAATTCTACAGGTATTCCGTCTAATCCAGGAGCCTTTCTGCCATTTAAATCTTTTAATGCTCTCTTAAATTCAGATCTCAGTATTGTTTCTCCCATTTCATCCTCCTCAACTTCCTCTTCTTCCTCTATAACACCATTTTCTAATTCATTTCCTCCGTATAACTCTTCAATATATTCCACCCATCTATCGACTTTACCTTTCGTATTATATGTTGGTGTACCATCTTTGTTTAACACATTATTAGATTTTAATTTATGTACCCCAAAATTTTCCTTAACTTTCCTGTATGCTCCGTCTATTTTACCAATGTTCATTTCTCTTTCCACTTCTGAACACTTTTCTTTAATTCACTCTTCTTTCGCCAGTTTGCACTTCCTGTTTATAGCATTTCTTAATTGCCGATAGTTCCTTTTACTTTCTTCATCACTAGCATTCTTATATTTTCTACGTTCATCCATCAGCTGCAATATATCGTCTGAAACCCAAGGTTTTCTACCAGTTCTCTTTATTCCGCCTAAGTTTGCTTCTGCTGATTTAAGAATTTCCTTTTTAACATTCTCCCATTCTTCTTCTACATTTTCTACCTTATCTTTTTTACTCAGACCTCTTGCGATGTCCTCCTCAAAAATCTTCTTTACCTCCTCTTCCTCAAGCTTCTCTAAATTCCAACGATTCATCTGACACCTTTTCTTCAGGTTTTTAAACCCCAGTCTACATTTCATTATCACCAAATTATGGTCCATGCGATGTAGAAAAGAGTATCCATTGTCTTTGTTTACGCCATTGCGTAAAGTAGCTTTTAATCCAATAAATTCAAAGTTAGGGTTGGATCTTGTAGTTGTTACAGGCTTGGTAAATCTATTGTGCACTTCCATAGGGGTTGTCATAGAATAGATTGTTTTGGTCTATTGTTTTCGTTTTCGACTCGTGGCGCCAGTCTGACTGACTGTTGTGTCATCTTTAGTGTCAGTGTATTCATATCACGCATTATTTATTGCTATTTCTTTCCCACATGTTTTTCTCTAATCGTTCTCATACTAACACTTTCACACACACACACACACACTCCTATCCATTGCCTAGTTTGCTTCCCCTACTTCTCACCACGCCACCTTTTGTTCATTCCAGTTCAGACGTTTGCGATGTTTGAATGCACAGGCTGGTCCTCCAGCCTGGAGGACCAGCCTGCGATTAGCTTTTGCTTCTCTCTCTATCACAGAATAGATCAGACATTTATGATGTGTTATTGCCTGCGATTTCGCTCTCGTCTCTTTTTCTCTCGTTTAGTGTGTTAATTACTCTCGTCGCCTTTGTGCATTCATAAACGGTGCAGCATTCTCGGTCGCCATATTTTCTTGTTGTTTCTACTCGTCAGTGTTTTGTGAATTTACAAATTTCTATGTTCGCTTTGCCTTGTTTCTTTGATACGTTAATTTTCAAATTCAGTAGATAACCTCTAGTATTGAAAGTGGTTTAGTAACTACAAACCAGCCAATTTTATAGATGCAGAATCTCTCCAAGCTGGTTATTACAATTTTGAGATGCTCCGTATTATTCAATTTCTAGTAACAAAATGTTACCTCTGTTATTTTGGATACGCCATTGTAGACTACGCCAAGGATAGTCTGTATGTATGTATGTATGTGTACTTTAATTTCACGAGTTCATTTTTTACAAATATTTATATGTGATTAAGGCAAATTCAAATTATTCATCATTTATTATATTAAACAGTTATGTTTTTAGTAAAATTAGTGAAATACACAACTAATTATACATTAGGAATTTGAATTTCAAGATTGGCTTATAAAACCATTTCTTCATTCAAGTGTAGTCACAAAGGTGGCTTAGATAACGGTTGTGTTATTATTTTTCATGTATAACATATTTTATGTGCTATTAATGCCAACTATTGTTATTATAAAATTGACTTGTAATTAAATAGTACCTCAGGATTATAAAAGAATATGTATGACACAAACATTATTGAACATGAATGTGTTGGTTGATAACATTTTAGCAACTTCCAGGAATGTTTTCTATTGTACTTAATTGACTCTTGTAACTGCAGAACCTCTTGATTTCATTTGGAAAATAACAATTTTAATGAGACAGTTATAGTCATTTGACAATAATTATTTATAATTTTGTTTCTTTGTTTTATTTAAGTACTAAAACTTGTTATTTGAGCTTCTTCTATTCTACATAATTTATAATGTGTTAGATTATTGCTGTTGTTAATATTTGTAATCAGTGTTAAATATTGTTTTGCTCTTTCAAGTATTATATTATTTTTACAAATTAGAAAAAAAGAAGTCATTAACATGAGAATGGCTAAGAAACTTAAATATTTTCAAGAAAGCTTGCTTACTTAATGAACTATTTATATGATTACTTATTACAATTTGTTTATATTGTAATTAACTCTATCATTTAATTTAATGTAATTTGTTAATCGCAGAGATTAATTCTTATTTATTCATGAACTGAATTCATATTACTTTTCTTAAATTAATCTAAAGAAAATAACTCCTGAAGTGAAGTTATGATTTTGGACTTCTGTGTAATTAATATTGTGATTTGTTCTAGTAATATTTATTGCTTTTGTATTCCATCTTTTAGTTTGAATAATAATGCATTTAGTTATTTAAACTGTTTTTAGACTCGTATTTAATGCAAAAGATTTTCAAAATAATTATTTGAAAAATGTATATTTATGTATTTATCTTTTAATATTATAATTGATTTGTTGATTCAGCTGATATTCCTTGTACAGAATTAAGTTAAGTTTATTTCATAATTTCATTTAATTTTTTTAAGGTTATGATTTAATTGAAAAGGTTAAATTGTTTTTTTTTAATTAAAGTCCAATTTCTTTTGGCAAAAACGAGCTATCTCATTTTATTATTTTGTTAATTTTACCCAACAGTTTCTTTCCACACCAACATTGGAATGCATTAAGCACAGATTAGTGAGTTTGAATTTATTTTTAAATTGATCTGCGCAGCCATCTGAAAACTCAGTTAATTTTCTGAAGTGCTGGAAATAATTTCCCTCAGGAACACCCAGACAGACACATTTGTCACTTACAATTACAAAAAAAGCGAGTCTCATTTTTAATCCAGGTACAGCGTGTAAATAATTTTACTTGTGCTGAGACCAATGGGCTCTCTGTATCTTGTCCTGATAGGTCGCAACATAATTTTCAGCCAAGTCGATTTGCATAGTTATGTGGTCCTCATCAGTATTTGTTTTATACTCTTGAAATGATTTAGCTTGCATCTTTCTCACACATGAATGAACTTTGAATTTTAACAATTGGACTTTTAATTCATAAATGGCATCCTCTAGTGAACCTTCAAATTCCAAGAGTTTTGGACAATTGTCACATTCACCCTACTGTTTCCAAGTTTGAATAGAGATTACATTCAGAAGGAAGCAAGACATTAATATCACAGATACACGAATCACACATACCAGTCATGCAGTTTTCATTCAAAATATCACAACAAACAGTTCTTAGTAATTCTCCACTGCTTGGAGGAAAGGTTGCAACCGTTTTTTAGGGATTCAATAATGAAACAGATTAGAATGATGCAAATGCATACATTGTGAGGGTTCTGTGAACTTAAAAAACATAATTTTGAACAAAGTTCATTGAGCTTTAATCGTTTTATTTTAATTTCTGGAAACTCCATTTGAAACAAGCTGAATGCTTCTTTGACTGTTTTTGTCATATGTCTCTTCTGGAAGGAAGAACGTTTACCTGTTTTAGGATCCTTTATTGAACATCTTTGATGCCAGGAGCCTGGTGACTCAAATCATCACGACAATAAAACTGTATTACTGTTTGTTGAGTGGTTTCATTCAGGGAAATCCGTCTTTATTGATAACTTTTCTCCTTGAAAAGATCTTTTTTGACTTCAGGTGTATCACATACCAGCTTTCTTATTACTGCTAAATTTTTCTCAGAACTGTGTAGTAATGATCCTATCACATTTTTTACAGTCTTGCCTAGTGACTGTGGACATCGATATGAACCTAGTTTTAGTGCTTATTTCTAGCCTTTTCTTCTTATTTTCTTTGCCTACATCTTCTCTTTCTTTCTGCATCTCTTAAACACTTTAATTTTAACTTGCTGATAGTACTAGAATTAATTTCCTTTATCTTCTCTTGCCCTTCTCCCGTTCCTTTACTAAATGCACTTTCTTCATCTTCCTTTTAGCTTTTGCCTTAATTTCCTCATCTGGATTGTAGAACTCATTTTGCCTAAAAAGTGTATAATAAGTTAATAACCTTTCAGAAGAGGCTGAAATGATTTACTTTATGATCCAATTCTTATATGGTAAGGTATACTGTATCACCAAAAATTATTATGTAACTGGATTCAGATTTATTTTTCTGTTAAAATCCTCATTAAATAAAGAAAAATCTTTAATAAAATCAGACTTAGGTTAGTGTACAAATATTCTGTAAATGTATAAAATTGCTGGTATTAATTATTTTATTTTAATTGGGGTGATAGAGATTTTTATGGAATGATAACATAGAAGTGTCATGGTTATGACATAAATAATATATTAATTTTCTTGTAAATATTGATTTTGTAACAAGTAACTAATACATGATATAATGCCTATCCACATAACCTCACTTTCATAAAAGCATATTTAATATTTATCTTACTCAAAGTAGATATAATTTACTTTATTGTCTTTTGCTGTGATGGGTGTGACACTGATACCTGCAATTCTATACATTATGTATTTTATTAAATATTTACCCCCAACTGGATGTTACTGTAGTTTCCAATATTACTAAACTTACTAATAATTATTACTAAATATTTTCAATGTTACTAAACTTTCATCTAAGCAAAAAATCAGCTGTCTGAAGTAAGCTGATAAAAAAAAGAACTTGTTTCCAACTTTATTATAAAATATGTAACACTACTCTTGGAATGATTCATTAATTTGAATACCACAAAATAATATTAAAATTTAAATTTAAAATATAATTCTTGTCAGGACAATTAAATATAGCTCATAAACAACAATAATAAAGAGTACTCTTTTATCTTAGAACATTTTTATTTTTTTGTAGTCAGGCTCACTTTTACATGGATTCAACCTTTAATATTTTGTTCTTTGAAAACTTTTTCCAATTTTTTTGGCTGTATGGCCTGGCACCAGATCTTATTAGAAGACTCTGTAGCCTTTTGGGAATTTATTTTGAAGTTGTGTCCATAACCCCTTAACTTCAGAATTTTAAAGTATCCAGCACCATAACATCAACTGGAAGTAATGAACAAAGACCTTTAGATCTTGTTCCTTACTTACCTTCAAAGCACAGGGGGCCTTCAAATGTGAAACAACCCCAAAACTTTTGAATCCATCGATTCATCAGTTTTAAAATATTTTTCCATTTTTAATGTATGATGATGCATTACCAGAAATAATATTTTGATAACTGATGAGGAATCCATTATTTCTTTATGCACTCTTTATTTAAATTGCCAAGTTTGGATCGATCTTACCTTTAATTTGGGGTGGTCTTCATTGTTAGTTGTTAATTCCAATCAAAATTATTTTTTGTCTTCACTGTATATTCACCAAATTCTCCTCAAGCATTTTATCTTTTGATAATTTAAAAAAAAATAATCATCCATTATGTTTGTTAGTAACAATGAAAATATGCAAAATGTAAGAAAATATAAAAACCAACTTTGGTACCCATAACTATAGTAGGCTGCTCAACATTAACTAAATCGGATTAATTCCACATTAAAATGAGAATATTATAAAGCAGAACTGAATATCACAAAAATAAAAAATTGTGAAAATGAAATAGGGTTATTGATTACTGTTACTTGTTAATAGAAAATTAATAATTTTATATTTATGTTTTTGTTATGACCGTTTATGGTTAAAACAGTGTTTTTTTATAAATGTATGAAGTAGCATGTATTTTATTATTATGATTTTGTTTGGTGATATACCGTATTTAAAATTCTCTGTTTACTTAAATCAAATTTCATTTTCATTGCAGTTTCTTGTTTTAGGTGTCAGTATGAGAAACTGACATAGTATAACAGTACTGGTGTTACCAAACTCTTAACAGACTATGCCACTAGTGTGTTGATTTTACCGGAATAGTGGGAAATACTGGTTCAGCTGGTTGTGTTACTTATATAAGAGAAAGTGTTTTGCTGAAGGGGAGATAAGAATACTGATACTGTAATCAGCATATGTCCTATTCATATATGCTTCAATTGTGGGTAGTTTGTTTTTCTGAGAACATGATGTGGAAAGCCATTAATGATTAAAAAATTAACCATTTACAAAGTAGCATTGTTTGTTCCAATGCCAAAAGAGAAAAGTTGCAGCAAAGAAAAACATTTTAAATTTAATTATATTAAAAAAAAAAATATTTAAAAATGAGAATAATATGTTGATAGCAGTTAAATTGAATTGTCTATGCCTAGTTAATTGCACAGGACAAAAATATATTCACGTAAATTTTGTGCTACCATCATTGTAGCTATGTGGTATTATATTTGTTTTATACTTCTGTTAAAAAGTTACTTTACTCTATGCTTAGTGTTACATGCTTTGAGCCCTAAAATTCTTTTCCCTAACAGAGACTAGAAATATTACGCTTTTGTACATAACTTATGCAGTATATCATCCCTATTATATATTTTTATGTCATCGTGACTGAACTTAATATGTTAATTTTTTTTTAAAGGAGCAGAAAAAAATGGGTGAAAAGTTACCAAAAACAGGTAAAGGATGAATTATTTTAATTAAATTTGAATGCCAATGTTATATATGCACATGAGTTCAATTAATGGCAAGTGTCTTATAAATTATTGATCTGAGATGGTACAAAACTAACTGCTGAAATATATTAAAAAAAATCTGTTATGAGACTGAATATATGCATATAAAAAAAAAGTAATATTAATAAAAATCATTGATCTCTAATTACAATTTGCAAACTGATTTCATGTAATTATTTGAATAAACAAAATATGAGTGAATTGTACTTATGAGAGATTACACCAAAAAATTGGGCTTCCAGTTATTGTAATGTAATTTAAAAAAATATCTACTCAGAAGTCATGTCTTGTTTTTTATCATAGTTTCTACAAAAAAAAAAACTACAAAAAAATTCTTATTCTAAGTGTATTTTTTTTGTAAAAAAAATTATATTATAATTTAAATTTATTATTACTAGTTCTGTTTCTGTACTTGTTTAATTATGTTAAGTGAATTAAAAGCTCTATTTTTCTTGAATAAGAAATTAAGATGTATGTACCTGGGACAATAGCAGACAGTGAAAATGTTATTATCGATGTTGGAACTGGTTACTATTTACAAAAGGTAATATAATAAAATAATACACTAAAATATAATACTATTGTTTATGGTATATTATATACATACTACTCAAAAAAGAAATCTTACTGGTGTTTGAGAAAAAAGAAAGTAAGGATACTTTTATAATAGTTTTCCTTCATTTAAAACATTCATTTTAACAGGGTTAATATAACAAGGTGTAATCTTAATTATTATTCATGAATGTTTTACCCCAACTTTGTGTATATATTCATATTAATTTTTCATAAATTTCTTCTTCTTTTTTAATTCTAGGAAAATTAAAAACAGATGTAATACATTTATTATAAATAAAATGTATATATAAAACTGTAGATAGGGAAGCTTGGAGAGCTGCATCAAACTAGTCAAATGACTGAAGACAAAAAAAAAAGACAAAATATATGTGTGTATGTTACATATTATTTTCCTTATATGCTAATGGGGTCGTTCAGTAATTAAAGAGACTAATTTATGACTGTATACAAATTATTATGTATTCAAAAATAATGAAACTAACACTACTTTTCAGCATAATCCTAGGTGACATTTGGGCACTTGATTTCTTTTTCTGTATGCTTTCTTTATTCCAGTAGTAAAGAAGTTTTCACCTTTGTATTTGAACCATTCTTCTATTGCATTCTTTACTTGTTCATTATCATTGAATTTGGTGAAATATAAAAATTCTATAGCTTTCCTTTGTCTTTTGAACTGTACAGAAATGAACATTATCATTCAGAAGAATTATGCCTTTTGAGAGAAAACCAGGATATTTCCTCCTTATTGTGGCTTTCACTTTATTTTCTAGCATGTCACACTATTATTCATTGATAATTGATAATTACATCTTGTTCTTCCAAGTTATTGCAAAAAAAAGGCCTAGATAGTCCAAAAACACTGTTTGCATCACTTTACCTGCTGATATGTAGGTTTTTGAATTATTTTCCTGGTAGGTAAACTCAGATGTTTCCATCATAGTCTTAATGACTATCAGATATTCATAGTCTAACGTTTGGATTCCTGCTGAAAATTATGAATGCCAAGTTTCAACACAAGTTGTTTTGTGATTTAAAATGTATTACCTTCCGTTAAAAAAATCATCACTTAGTTCCTTATTAATGTAAATTTAGGTACCTTTTTTTATCTAAAGTGAACATCTTAGAACTCGCCTTGAACATGTTTTGTGTTAATTCAACTTATCTTTGTTAAGGGAATCAATAGTGTCAATACTTGCACTACATATTGTAGCAATTTAAAATTTTTTTATGTATCTACCCTTGTTAATAAGATCATTTTCCAAAGCATCAGTTCAAACTTCCACCAGCCTTCTGTTGTGATAAAAAACAGTGATGCTTGTTTTGCTATATTTAAACTGTCCAATCAGTTTATAATGATTAATATATTTTTTGACCTACTGTTGTAACATCTGCGAGTGAATTTTGGCCTGTTTTAAAATCTTATCACAGCACAATACATATTTTAAGCAGAGCCGACATTTTGAAATTAAAACAAAAGAGGCTATGATAATGGATATTTTTTTTGAACAGCTGATATTTCCTATATTAGGAATACCAACAAGTCTGGTAGTTTCAGTTATTTTATTAAATAACTTTAACACTGTTTAATTATTGAAAGACTGATATATATCAATAAATTTGTTAAAACTTAAATATTCTTATGTACACTGTTTCATTTATGATTAAATTTAATTTTAAAAACTGTATTTATTGATTTGTTTCTGTAGTTGTGAAAATTAAATTTTTCCACAAAGAACAAAAAA
The DNA here is from genome assembly GCF_047948215.1 of Lycorma delicatula. Classification (NCBI taxonomy): domain Eukaryota; kingdom Metazoa; phylum Arthropoda; class Insecta; order Hemiptera; family Fulgoridae; genus Lycorma; species Lycorma delicatula. Next base: position 81,300,099 of record NC_134465.1, read on the forward strand.
GTCTTATTTTTATAAACTGGTCATTTTATTGTTAAGAAAGAAAGATAAAATAAATTATATATAAACAATTTATGTTCTAGATCTTATCTTCTTCAATGCATTATCATATTTTCTGATCAATACTGATAAAAGATTACATAGTGTTGCATTAAAGCACATTCTCTTCTGAGTTGACATCTTATATTCACTTGTTTATAAAAGGAAACAATTCATAAATTCCAAAAGAAAAAAAGATAAGGGTGATATTAGAATGAAACAAATGAAAGAGGCATTTAGTAATAGCTTCAGGAATGTCTTAAATTTTTTTATGAAATTAGTTAAAGTGTTAGCTCTTAAATAAATTACTCTGAGGGGGCAGTATATTGTAAATTTATAAAATAAATTATTTCAGAAACTTTCGAAGCCAACTGTATAAGTAGTGGTGAAAGATTACTCTAGTTTATATTATATTTTTCTCATATCAATGTATCATTTTTATTATTATTAGTTTATTTAATTTTTTACTATATATGTGTGTATTGATTTTTTTCTGTTAATCAGGATATTGATGGAGCAAAAGACTATTTCAAAAGGAAAGTTACTTTTGTTACCGAACAGATGGAAAAAATCCAAGCTGTGGGAATGGAGAAAAGTAAAATTAGAGAAGGTAATTTAATCTTAAATATTGTTTTTTTTATATCATTCTATTGAGTATATTACTTTTTGTTTGTATAAATTTAAATTTGTTTTTAATTATTCAGTTTATTTTTAGGTATTCATTCTAAATTCTACAAGAATTTTGTTGAGGAGGGATTATTTCCATTGCAGCATGAATATTTTCTTATTACTTTATTTTATCTAGTGTATTTTTGTGTTTTCACTAAAGAAGGTTGGAAGTCTTTAAGTGTGTGTGATAGTAACATATATTATGGGGGTTTTAATTTTTTTTTGTATGTGATTGCTGTTGCTCACAGTTTCCAATTTTTGTAGTCTATTGCCTATTCACCATTCACTCATTTTTGTAAGGCAGTTTCCAAAAATCATTCCACCTCCTAATAATTATAAGCCTGGCTGGCTTCAAATCTTTTCATGCTTAGATGTGTAATGCTACTAACTAAACTGAAAAGAAAATATCAAAATTAGATGTCAAAACTGACAGCAAGGCCAGACAGCAGGTGATAAGATAGTTATAGTCCGTGGTAGCATTATCTTTAGAGTCATAATTAGACAATCAGTTCTATCTTAAGCATTATGGAGAATACTTTGGATGTTAGCAAGACAACTATTTTTTTTTTTTTAATATAATAGGTTAGAAAAGAGAAGTTGTAAAAAGAAATTTCTAGTTCAATGTTAAAGTACATTTCAAAGTACAAAACATGTTTAAAATTACTTTTCTATTGGTTTTGTTGGACCTGGCTTGACATGAATATTACTGTTTAGTGAATTGGACATAACAGATTATATGGTATTTGATTGGAGCAGTTATTTAGATAATATATATTGTATTATAATAGCATGAGAATGCATGTGCATTCTCTTTCCTTCGTGTTGAAGGAGAGAGAAAACTATTGAAAAGAGGAGTATAGTAAAAGCAGCAATGTAATTGAAAAGCACATTATTAAAGGTAGCTGGGTGTTTGGTGGATTGGTCATAAACAATGTTTCCTAGTGCTAGCTGTAACATGAGGTTGTAAAAGTGACTCCTGTTCTGAAATGTTGTAAGCTTGCAGGAATAGTTGTAATATGTGACTACTGGAAGAATTATAATTAACAGTCTTCAGTTCAAAGGATTTTCCCAACTTTATATTTTGTGATGCAGGAGTGCACGCACTTATACACACATTGAAATGTGATGGTAAAATTTTGAAGTGGAAATGTGATGCAATAAGGTAACAGCAAGCACTATCTCTATCCAATTAGTTAGTTTTTATATCCAGTATGCAAAATTCTAAAGAAAAGATTCTAAAATTGTTGTTAAGATTGGATACATTACTTATTCAGGACTGTTGGAGTAGATATTTAATGTAGTAGGCATGCATTATGCACAGCAACATGAAACATTGATCATGTTGATAATATTAATGCAAGTCGTATGACAGTCATATGTTTTGCATTACTTGTTTTTTATGGTTCCTTATATTTTAAAATTATGAGGCTAATATAAGCAAATAAGAACAAATTTGAAGGTGTGAGACTATAATTGTTCATCTCTTAGGCCTATCTCTTGCTTACCCAAACTACATCTTCATAAGTTCTTGACAGCATAATTTATTTCTTATGAAGTGTCCATATTTTTCATCTTTCTCTCTTTAATCTGTCTTGTTGACAATTAACCAGTTTAATAGTTTCCATTACTTACTTTTTAATTCTGTTTATTAATTTCTCACCAAGCATTCATTTTTAAGATTTTTGTCTCGGCTAATTTGATTTTCTTTTCCTTGGTTTTCTTTGTGAAGCATATTTCTAATACAGTTTAACTGTTCTTATTACTGACCTGTATGTTCTTTTTTCTTTGAACCATTTTCCGTTTAAGTTTTAGTCATGTCTGTATTCTGTGGATGATTTCCATTTACGTAGATATTAATATAAAAGCATAAAGAAAGCACTTAGTTCTTTGTTCTAGGTAGGTAATTCCCAAAGTGGTTGAATACCCATCTCAAATAATTTCCTACCTTGAGGTGTTAATTAATTAATTATACTCTGTAGTAGATATAATAGCAGTTGTATTATTGAAATCCTGCTGCTTTAGAAACAAGTTGTTATTCTAATTTGATAATTATCTTTATGTTGTGATGAATTTTGTAGTATTTAATTTTTTGTTGCGGCTGTAATAGATGTAATGGATACAAAACTTCAAGCTCAGCTTGCTGCTCAGAAGCAAGTACAAGCACAATAAATTTATTATTAATGGATTTTTTATTTATTTATCAAATATACTATTAATACTTGCACACTTATTGTCTTTTTTTATTATGATTTCATTTTGTTACAATTTACTATATTTCTTAATGATTCGTATTTATTAATAAATATATTTTTTAAATGTGCTGTTAATTTTTTTGTTTTCTTAATTATTGTGTTATTTTTTTTTTTAATTTACCATAATAAAATTGATGTTAAGGATTTTCATTTGTAACCTTCTCTCTTTATTATTGTGTTTAACTTATCCTTAAATATCTATTAATATTAATTTTTATTATTATTAATTTATCTCAAGAAGTTTGAACACTTGTCCATGGAATACAATATGGTTGGTAACTTTTATATTAATTTGAATTTGGAACTTTTTGTTGGGATGAAAGAAAGAGATATTGTCACATACTTTGATGGATTGGCAGTCTTGTTTTTTTTTTTTAACTGTAGTATATATATATATATAATAAAAAGAAGGAACTACGTGTTTAAAAGTAATTTACTTTTTGTTTTCTTATGTAGTTTTGAGCCTCTCACACATTCTCTCACCAAATTAATTAAACTTGGATATCTTGTATCCATCACCAACTTCATTTTCCTTTTTATGATATAATTGGTTATTATATTATAAGGTTCAGTTTTTTTAGATTTATTCATCAACATGGTTGTCTTTTCATATTCTGTATAGAAGCTTCTACTTTTCTTGTATGCTAATTGTTTTCATCTGCAATCTTTTTGCAAGTTTTTGTAGGTTGTTTTGTCAGTCTATTCCATTTCTTTTTAAAATACAATATTATGTTAACTATTTTACTTTAAAATTTTTTTTTATTGTCTTGTTTCAGTACATATTAATTTCTGTAAGGGGAGTGTTTCTCCATACAAATGTTAGGAACATAATTTTAGTATACACGATTTTGCCATTCAACTTCTGTTAGTGTTTATCAGAACTTTTTTAAAGCATGTGGCCTGAAGATTTGAAAATATTAGTATAAATAATTTTTTTTTTATACAGCTTGTTCAAAGATTTAATAATTTTTAATATTTTATAAAATTTTTAGATATAGTTTAATCAAAAAATCGTCGTGTTGCACTTACTACCAATAATACATAAAAATAGTATCAAATTATCTGTAGTCATTTTTGAGATTATTATAGTGTATGTAATATCTGAAGGGAGGTCAGTAGTGCACGGTGGCATCCCCTCCACTTCGCTTAACATCACTTAGCGACTTCTCATAACAGCAGCCAAAGTAGTGTATTCCAAAAGTCACATCCATTAATTTACAATCACTTGCAACATATCCATGATTAATCTTTTGTTCAAGATGTATATTATAAAGTTATTTATTTATTTCTTGATAGTATATGATTTTTTTTCTTAAATAAGATTTTGTCATAAATAAACAGAAACAAAAGTGAAACAGAAACAAATGTAATACAAAAGTGTATGAAATGAGTTATTTATTTATTATAGGCCATAATAGTTATGATTTCCTTTGACAGGGCATAGTTATTTATGAAAATTATTTCTAAATAGTATATACGCACCAGTAACTAATATTCTTTTGAGATTTGTAGGCATACAAAACTATAAACTGAAAACATTAAATTGTACAAAAAAATACATAAATAAATAGTGTTAAAGAAATGTTAGTAAAAGTAATATAATTATAATCATTATTAAATTTATTATAAAAAAACTATGAATACTACCGAGTATTATATTACTAATATAATATATAGTAGCTCAAATAAATAAATTAATACAGTAGAATAAATACATAACAGATGAAATAATTAAATGAGAAATTTAAATAAATAATAGCAAAAAGAAATGAATGGTAGGATAAACACTAATAAAAAATATCAATGAAGCAATATCATTGGAGGGCTTACTTTTGTAGCAGCTGGTAGTAAGTGTTCTGCATGCAGGTTATAAGAGTAGTGTTGGCGAGGCAAGTAGAGACACCTTATAGGGAGGACCCACCTTCAGATTTTACATACACTGTAGGATATTCTTAATATCCTAAAAATATGAATTTTAATAAATTTCATAAAATAAAAGCAATTAATGAAAACATTAATTTTCCACAATCATAGTCATACATATAAGTTATTGTACATGATTATATTTATTACATAGGAATATAATAATAATAATAATATACTTTTAGTTTACTTCTGCATAATTTCCTCTCTGTGGTTTTTTTGTAATCCAATTTCTTTTTCTTCAGCATTTAGTCACTACACAATCATTACCATAAATGACTATCCAGGTTTTAGCTCTGTCTCTACAGTACCTTGTAATTACTTACGCTTCCTTTATTGAAACATGACACACCTGTCATAAACTCTCAGCTCTAAAAGTTTTGTTACTTATAAAAACATTCTCTGATTTTGAAATTTGTAATTTACTATTGAATTGCTAATGAGTATTTTGAATTTTTCCATGTGTACACTTTTGAAAAAGAATTGGATAAACCAGATTCTTTGAATTTAGTTTTATTTCTGCTATAATAAGTTTGGGAATGTTAAATTTGTATTTATGTGACCTCTTCATTCTTATATAAGATATTTTTATTTATATCAGGTGTTGGTTTAATTAAATAAAATGAATATTTTATTCTGGTCGATACATAATAATACATTATGTAAATCACATCAGAAATGGGTGGATATGTTATTACAGTTGTAAAAAAAGGGGGCTGCTCAAGGATTTGCTGGAACATATCGCAGGAAACTGTGGTAAAATCTTGATTAGAGCAGTATACAAAAATACACAATTATAATTTTAAAAATAGACATAATTAAAGCCCTTAAAATATTAAGATAGGAAATAATTTTAAGATAAATACATGAAGATACCAGATATAACACATTCACCATTCAGGAGGTGTCAGTAAAAGTAATTGAGCACATATTTATGGGATGCAAGAAATTCAGGGAGTTTAACATTTTTTAATTAGTACTATTTTATTCATTGAGTTTTCATTATAGGATGAAGAATTGTCGTCAAGTAACATAAAAAATTCATTATAGGACATAATTAATCCAAAGTATACCAGTGAGATTTGAAATCCAAGTTTTCTTGAGCAAATAACAGTGGTCATAACACTCAGTCATTTTAAAAAGAGAACAAATTTAATTGTATTTAAAAAAAAAAAATTTAGTCTGGGATTGTAAGTATAGAGTAACCAAAATAATTATTTAAAACTGTGTTTGTATTTACCTTGTGTACTAACTTCAGGCTAATATCACATTAAAAATATTTTTTGTATAAAATGTACAGTGAACAAAATTCCAGCTTGATATATAACAGTTCTGGAGAAATAAATTTTTTTGTTAAAAATACAAAATTACTGATAATGCCAGTAAACTAAATGTTTCCGGTTATATATTGATATAAAGTTTAGTCTGTATTTCAATCGTGGCGGATCTTCCCCTTAATTCTTGAAATGGTTTTTGTAAATAATTTCAATGATGGGTGGGATTATGGAAAAGGGAAAATATGCAGAAACAAAGAGGTTAGCAAAGGATAGAACAAGGTGGTGAGCAGCAGCTGTGACAGAACCTGCTGTAATGGCAGAACACTATGAATGAATGAATGCATACAACTATTATACAGATTGAATAACTTTTTAAATGTATATTATAGAATTTAAATTTAGTTCTGTTATATGTTAAAAACTGAAAAACTTATGTAGAATTTTTGTACATGTGTATCTGTTTGTTTTACTGACTATATTGAGGATGTTTATTGGTTTTTTACATGTTGTATCACATAGCTTAGTACTTTTAAGGAATTCACCTTTGATATTAAGTTTGTACAAACAGTCTAGTTTTTTGATATTCTGAAAGGAACGTGTTATGGAAAAACCATGTATGTTTCTTAAGTAGAATTATTTTTTTTTTTTATATTCTTTTTAGGATTCTTTCATAGTATATAAAAAAAAAAATTGTTTTCTTTTGATGTGGTAAAATTGTTTTTTAGTCATTGTAAGTAAAAATGTCAGGATTTACTTACAATGACTTACTACAAATGACTTTTTCATGGATAAAGTAAAATAGTAATAAAATTAATTGAATTGTTTTAAAACATTAGGTGTATTAAATTTTGAATTATTCTGCTATTGTATAAGATAATAAATTTAGTAATTAAAATAAAAATTAAAGTTCTCTCTCTTCATTTCATTTTGTTTTTTTAGTTTCGGGTGCTTTTTCATTTCTATCTAGATCTTGTGGATCTTTTTATATTGACATTTTTTAATGTTAAGTTTTCCTTTTAATACCATTTTCATTTAATATGCATCTATCTCAAAGAGTTAGTTTTTCTTTTTCAGTTTGTTAGTTTATAATCTCATTTACCCTTGCTAAAACTGTTTCATTTGTTACTTAATACAAGGGCGGTTTGGAAAGTAACCTCCATTTGGCTATAAATAAAAAACATGTATAGATAAAAATATTTTATTATATACAGCTTTTAACTATTTTTCAACATAGTCGCCTCACCAATTTACAAATATCTTCTTCATAAAGTTCAGCCACTGGGTAACTAGCCATCCTTTCACAGCATTTTGAAGTTTCTCATCATAATCAAAGTGCTACGATGCAGGCTATTTCTTCATACGAGTGAAGAGATGAAAATTGCTTGGTGCCATGTCAGTTGTAAGAGAGAAGATCAAAAATGTACCATTGAAATTGATTCAAAAGTTCTTGAGTTCTTCAAGCACTCTGACGATGAGCATTATCATTCAAAAAAACAAGCCGAATGACAGTCTACAGTTTCACAGTAGACTGCTGAAGTAATCGTTGTCCATGTTCATAAATTCGACTAGAAGAACTCCCTTGGCATCCCAAAAAACTGTACCCATAACCTTCCTTGCTGACAAAGTTTGGCAGACTTTCTTTGGCTTGCATGGAAAATTGGTATGGCCCCAGGCCATCAGCTGTTGTTTCATTTCTGCATTCACGTAGGCCAACTAAGTTCATTTAGTTCTATTGATCCCTTTGAGCATTTTTGGAACCCACCGAGCACAGAACTTCTGGCAGCCAATTTATCAGTGACAGTCTCATACAAAACCGTACGAGAAATTTACAGAAATTGTTCGGAATGTTCAGAGGTGGTGAATCTTAGATTTTCATGCTCTTTTTTGTCGATTTCACTGACAAGATCATCACTCACAAAAGAAGGCCTACCACTCTTCTGTTTTTCATGGATATTTGTCCTTCCATTTTTAAAAAAATCAGACCCACTACCATACTACACCGTCACTCATATTGTTTGGGCCATACACAGTACACAACTTATGATGGATGTCTGCTGCCAAAACATTTTGTGCTTAAAGAAATCTTATGGGAGTACACAGCTCACTGACGCAGTTTGAAAGGTAGGTGAGGGATTCAGAGAGTATGCTGATGTGTCAATGGTGGTGCCACTAACACTACTACTTGCGCTATGCTACAACACAGGTTACTTTTTGAACTGCCCTTGTATTTCTAGGTCACTTATCAATTTTGTAATAAATTTCTTCATTTAATATACTATTCAAACTACCTGTTCTGCTGAACTTGACTTTTTTTTCTGCATAGTTCTATAAATAGTAGTAACGTAATAATTAAATAACCAATGAAATAGTTAGGATTGAATTGATTTTTAGTAGAATATTGATGTATCAGTAGTAAGAACAACTGTGCAACTCATCTTAACATCTAGAAATCATATAAATTTTCAAATTTCTTTCTTATTCCTGATACCCAAGGAAATAGTTAAAATACTGTAACTATAAAGGATATAAGTAAAAGAAAACAAAAAATAGAGCTTAAATTGATGTAACAATTGTTTTTAGTTGATCATAAATATGGACCTTCTCAATTCAACTTATACATATTTCTTTTCTTTTTTATAAGTTCAGGACTTGTTCTTCATAAAATGGGTTAATTTCAATCATTAATTTTTTGTTTTGTGTAGAAGGTTCTTCAGGTGATTCCATTATAAGTGTTTACTATGTAACTTAAGGACAAGGAATCAGTTTACAACGGATCTAAGGCAGAGCCCATTCATTTAGTTATATGGATTTCTTTAAGCATTTTTAGAACCCACTGAGCACAGAACTTCCGGTAACGTAATTAGTGACAGTGACCTAATTGACAGTCGCATACAAAACCATACGAGAAATTTGTGGGAATTATTCAGAAAGTTCAGAGATGGTGAATTTTTACTTGTTTTCAGGGTGGAGAGAATATCCTTACTTTAAATCCAAAATGGCAGTTTCCAACTTAACCCAGTTTCTATGTAAAGATTTTAAGTAGTTCAAGTATCTTTTTTGGTTTCATTTCACCTAAGCAGCCGTGGTGAGTGTTACAGTCTCATAACTGAAAGGTCTTAGGTTTAAGTTTTCGCTTTTACTTCAATTTTTTTCTTACTATTTATTAATGCAGATGATTTTTTATTGTATAGTATTTATAATAACAACAGTATTTATAAGAATCTGGAAAAAATTCTATGAATTTAATGTTTGCTTGTTATTTTTTTGAGTATAACAATTATTTTTTAACCTAACAAACAGATTTTGTTTTATAAAACTTCAAAAAATGTAAATATATAAATCTGTTATAATTTTCATCTTGCATGTTACAATCAAAAATATTTATGTTTTGCTCTTTATATTTGTTTTTTATATTGATCAATCTACTGATTGTAACAGTGATACTGAAAATTGAAATAAACTGTTGTTTAAATTTGTGTTTTTGTTTTATAAAATGAAATCTGTTTGTTGTCTATTTATTCCTTCATTCTTTATGTGCATATCTCCATTACATCTTCATAAAGATTTTTAGGTTATTGATTGTAATATTCAAATAAAATAATTAACTAGTGCAGTTTTTACAGATGTTTATAAATATTTTTATAATAAATACTATATAATAAAAAGTCTGTGTTAAATGTATGAGGCTCGGCTGATAAATTTTGCACACAGGTGTGCTACATGGAAACAAAAGGTACTATCGAGTTGGGCATGATAGCTAAAATCCCCCTCTACAAACCTGCGATAATGCATTGAAATCCGTTTACTGGTTTGTTTTCAGTAGTTGTTAAAATGGAGTCAAGTACGGCTAATATTTCAACACGGTTAAAACAGCGTGCAGTGATAAAATTTTTAAGAGCAGAAAATGTAAATCCTACAAATATGTTTCATCGTTTAAAAACTGTTTACAGTAGTGAAACTGTTGATAGGTGTGAATAGGTGAGTGTTGAAATTTCACAAATGTGAAGCTGGTAAATCAACAATTGAGAACACACCTCACAGCGGACGACCAGTTTCTGTGACTGACCAGAAACATTGAAAGGAGGTGAACGATTTGTTTCAAAGTTACTGGCGAATCACTCAGCAATGCATCGCTATTCAGTTAGGCATATCTAAAGAATGAGTTGGCCATTTTATCAAGTAACTGGGTTACCTTAAAATTTGTGCACAGTGGTTACCACACAAACTCTCTGATGGCACTCTGCAAGTTTGAGTCTATTCTGCCCACCATACTCACTGGATTTGGCTCCATGCGACTTCCACTTCTTTCCTCTTCTCAAAAGTAATTCACCACCGATGATGAGCTCAAGGAAGCTGTGGCCACTCTTGGATCCGAGAAAGACTGCAAGAATTTTTCAGTGATGGAATGCAAAAACTTGTCAACCATTGGACAAAATGTATCTATGTAAACTGGGATTATATTGAAAAATAAATATTATATTTTGTAGCTAAGGTATTATACTTCTATTCATTTTTTATCTCACTCCAGTACCTCTTTTCATTCCCATCCTACGCATATATGTGCAAAATTTATCAGCCGAACCTTGTATACATGCAAGAAAAAAAATAAAAGTTAAAAAACTGACATGAAGACTTGAACCCGAGATCTTTTCATTATGAAACTGAAATGCTCCCTATTTGACTTCTACCGCTGAAGTGGTTGTTTATATACAAATAAGCCACTTGAATCACTTTTTAACTCATTTTTTTTTAAATAGGGTTTCCTCAGAAATGAGGCCAATTTTGATTTAAAGTAGGGATCTCCTCTCCTATCACCTTACAAAGGGGCATCAGTAAACTATATTGTAAGCTACCAATAGACCTACCAATATATGTACCTACCAATCGATTATTTTTTAAGTGCAGATCTATATTACAGAAATGAAATATTTTTAAATAAAACATTTTTTACTTAGACAATTTGTTGATATATTAATTTATTGCAGTAACAGAAAACTGATATCAAATAATAGCTAGGAGCAATAATGACAATTCTATGAATTCTTGACCAGGATTTGAATCCAAAACTTCTTACATGAAAGGCAAGGATACTTTCCATTCCATCACTGAGATCATTATGTTAATTTGGCCTCATCATTAGTTATTGGTACGTTCTTATAACTTGTATTCCCTAAGCTCATTCTAATGTTCAAATTATTTTCATAAGAAAATTCAATAAAATTTGGTGAAATACTAGATAAAAAAAGTATCTTATCTTACCTATCTTATATTACAAAGCCTATTCTAGTAGGAGTCTATTTTTGTTGTTTTTCTGTCTTCTTTAAGAATCAAGACATTGATTTTTCACCTTTTGTCTTTTAAGAAGAGCGGATAACTTTTTCAAAGAAGCATCATTGTTTGTAGACTTTGTATATTTTAAATAAAACTAAAACATACACAATAAACTTTTTAAAAAGCTGATGATAACTTTTAACAAAAACTAAAAATACCTACGCTTAATTAAATTTTTTTTTTTAATTGCCACAAAATTAAAGGCAGTAAATAGAAATATGTAAATAAGTTTTTTATTTATTCTGATGGGTACATAATATATTATATAGATAACATCAGAATTAGGTTGATATGCTACTCCACAGATGAAAAAAGGAACTACCTCAAAGCATTTGCCTGGGTAGATCAAGGGTAACCATGGTAAAACCTTGATTTGAAGGGTACTAACAACTGTTACAAAGGTATCTAGCACGAGAGATTATCGATTCCTTTTTCCCAATAAACATTAACTCATCAGTCAGTAATTATCTAGGTTGTTTTGTCCTGAAAATATCTTTGTTCAATCAGGCACCCTATTCTATAGATTTATTTTACTGTGAATATATTCTATTCAAAATTAAAGTTATTATTGAAATTAAATATCTTATGTTTTATTTAGTGATTTTGAAATATCCAATGGAAATTCACATTAAGGCTTAAGGCTTTATCAGATAAATGAGTTACATAGGTAGTTTGATCATTGATATGTAATACCAGTGATTGATGCTTGTTGGGGATAGTATTTTGAATAAAATGGAGATAATTGATTGTTTTATTTTTTCCAAGACTTGTCTCATTATTTAATTGCCAGACCATATGTTGCTGCTCTTCTTCAAATGAGAGACTTATCCATGAAATATGAGAGTTTAATCTGAGGAGCAGTTAAAAAATTTTAAATTCTCAAAATTTATTTCTGCCTTGTTGATTTTGTATGAGTTAGATGGTAGTTAATACATTAATATTACCATATCATTATACTCTATGATACGTTTTACTGAAAAAGATTGATTTCAAATTAATGACAGTTTTGTTATTATTATTATTACATTATTTTTCTAATATTATAGTAATTAGTATGTAATTTAAAGTTAGAAAAATAAATTATGGTTTGGTTATTAAAAATAAATAAAAAAAACTACGTATTTTATGGCTAATTATTTTCTATATTTTATTTTTTCTATTTATTTCTTTTACTTTGTTTTTCTAAATTCCATCATACTTCATCCTGTTGGGTTTGTTTTTTTTTATACACCTCCTGCTCATCTGTTGTACATCATAAAACTTATTAGTCCATCTTATTTCTTAACCTCTTCTTTTTTTTTAACTCCTCTCCTCCGTCCTTGTCTTTGTCTATTCATAGATTGCTTGGTGGAATTGCTTGCTATATACAGACATAAAACTTTTTTAAACATACACTTTCTCATCGAAACCTACCCTCCCACTTTAGCTTCTGGAGGCTGCAATCAACTTTAATTATTATATAAATCTAGAAACATATGCATGTATGTATGTATAAGTCTATGCATATAATCAGTAATAAAATTTACTTTAATTAAAACATTAAATTGTTGTATAAAAACACGGTTCTGTTGTAATTTTCTTTGCATTTCAAGGCTGTTTTGTAATTAAGAACTTAATAAAGTTTATTTCTTTATTTTGTTAATAAAATAAATGTTTTTATTTGTTTGTTAGTTATACTGTATTTTACTAACTAATGTAAGTTGATTGACTGAATGCAAACCTTTGTGATATAAACATTTTTTTATTTATATTTAATAAAGTTTTAGGGTTTTTCATTAGATTTGATGATTTGAATCGCTATCATAAAATATTTCTTTTGTTATGTCTATAAAAGTTAATCGTTAACGTGAAGGCAGATTAAAGGTTTTCTGTCTGGATTGGTTCAATGCGGTTTTGTAGCAGTTTCTTTTTATATATAATAAACTTAGAGGTATTAGTATATCTGTGAACTGAGTGCACATTGAACAAATCTAAAAGTAATATCTAGCTTTAATATCTTTAATATCTAGCTTTTAGCTTATCTAAAAGTAATTTAGAAGTTCCTCAAGTAGATTTTATGATAATCATATAATTAAAAATATTGGTAATCTGGATTTTGGTTAATCTAGACTGCAGAAGGAAATAAACATTTTGCAATAAAGTATTTAGACCTTATAGTTTTCTAAAGTAAAAAAATTAATTACTACTTTTAAAAAATATATCTCAAATTATGTTAATGACATGGTACTATTGATTGATAGACGTCTGTGCTACTGATTCCTATCTTTCTTTGTTTTTATTATTAATTTATTTTGTGCTGAGTTCTTTTTGAGAGAATTTCCAGATGATTTAAACACCGTTCTGTTAAATTTTGTGTACTGTAATAGTTTATCAATACTAGCCCTATAAAAATCTAGCCTATTTATCTAGTTGAATATATTTATAATGAACAAAAATCTAATTATGCTCTCGCATAGGAATTGTAATACACTTTCAAGTATAGAAAACATGCAAATACTTGATAGCAATAAAAATAAATTTAAATTGCTTACTCCCAAGAAATTATGCTAAATAAAAAACAGAAAAGAAAATACTAGTAAAAACTGTATTTTCTAAAAGATTGGACCCACAATTTCTCACACCAACCCAGACTCCAATTTTTGTTTTGTGTAAAGATTTTTCTCGTAATTCATGACAGTTAATTGTTGACCACAGTTGTGTATTTTTTAAATTAATTTACCCTTCCAGATGAAACCGTGCTTCATCTGTTAAAAATATAATGTCAAAGATACCTATGGAATTTTGATCAATAAAATGTTTAAAATGTTGACAATAATTTAGTCTTTTGGCATAATCTGTAAGTTTCAGTTCTTAAACACACATTTCTTTATGGGGGAATAGTTTCAGTTCTTTTCTTTAAGATTTATGTGCGGTAGCAAGTCCGATATCTTACTGCTGTGCTAACTTACGTGTTGACTTCGAGGAACTTTTAGCCACAGCATTTGAAATATCAAGCAGCTTCTGTTCATTTAATTTAGGTGATTTTCCAGTTTGGGCCAGCATCTACAACATAGCCTATTGCCTGGAATCTTTTGATGAGAGTTGAACTGCATTGTAGAAAGAAATGGGAGTGTTTGGAAACTTTTCCGAAAACTTGTGCTTCACTAAATCAGTTAAAGATCATGTCTTCCAAAAGAAGCATTATATTTTTCATAACTATTGATTAAGATAAACAAAACGAAGCATGTTCAATCACAACTTAACAACTGATGTATTGGTTTATTGCTGAGAAACACAGAGCACCAACCTAAGCCCCACTCCCTGGTCTGAAGGATTGGAACGCAGCAAACAATACCATCCATAAATAAAACAAAATAAACATAATCACCTTTAAATAAATAATTATCCGCTCGATAAAAGAAAGATTAAGCAGCAAGGGGCTTTTTTCCAGGTTCTGCAATTTGTAGGGTGATTAGAATTCTCCTGCTGTCCTTGAATTCCATTCCTAACACCAAAAGACAGAATGCATCATTTAATTCTAAAGTGTACTCACAGCAACTTTACAAATGCTCTGTATATATTCAAATTATGGTATTGAAATTAATAATTTCATTAACTTCTAAAGTTTTAATTGCAGGAAGTTAATTTATTTTGTATTAATGATCTGAGATGTTAAACATATTTTTCCATTATTTTAAATTTAATTTTCACAAAACATTCTGTTAAGGCAACAATCTTTGTGAAGTACTAATCCTTTTTTTCCAAATGTGTTTTTTGCATCAATTAGTGAGCAATAAGCAATCTTCCCATGGTCCAGTGAGGTGAGAATGAGATGTAGTTTTGTATTCCTTGGGAACATCTGACCATTCCTGAGGTGTGTGGTTAATTGAATCTAACCATCAGAGTACAACCCACTGGGTTAGTCTAGTGGTGAATGCGTCTTCTCAAATCAGCTGATTTGGAAGTCGAGACTTCCAGTGTTCAAGTCCTAGTAAAGGCAGGTAGTTTTATATGGATTTGAATACTAAATCATGGATACTGGTGTTCTTTGGTGTTGGGTTTCAATTATCTTGGGAATGGTTGAACTGAGACTGTACAAGACTACACTTCATTTACACTTATACATATCATCCTCTGAAGTAATATCTGAACGGTAATTCCTGGAGGTTAAACAGGAAAAAGAAAGAACCATCAGGGTACACCAGAATCCGCTGTCTGATATTCAAATCCGTATACAAGCAACTAACTTTCAGTGTTATTTGAATCTCAGAACCTTTGACTTTGAAAAGCTACAGTTAAACAACTGATTTGTGACAAGTTAACCACTAGACTAGCCCATTGGGCTAAGTACCAAATGTGGAAGAAAATACAAAGTATTAAGGAAAAAAATTTATTTTAAAATTGAAACTAAAATTAATGTAATTAGTGTTAAGTATATAATTTCTATGTTTTAGAAACATGCAGAAAGTTTGCCGTTGTACTTTGGTGGTTTTTTGAGTTCATCAGTTTTATCCTCCCCCTGCAGCCAGATCCGAAACCAAGCATGAACACGTCTCCAGGGGGTGCTATCGCCTCAAACTGCCTAGTTGAGAACTGACGTTTCTCCCAGACAGCCGGGACTCGGTCTTTAAATAGTCGCCATGCCTTTAATGAGGGGACCTCATGAGATTCTCTCACTGCGACTTCGGTCTTGACGCTACGCCTCAAATGAGGAATTCCAAAGGGATCCTCCACTGGGACAACGGTACTTTGGTGGTTGGGGTTCAATTAACCCCACGTCTAAGGAATTATCGGCCAGAATCTGTAAAAGATTACATACACTTCATTTACATGTCAAATATCATCCTTACCTCATTGGTCCGTGGGGAGGGGAGATTGCTTATTGTTCACTAACTGAATTTTTTTTTGTTGATTGCAATGTACACATTAGGAAAATAAAAAAGTAAAACTAGGTGTTCAAACAATTAACATGGAAGAAGAAATATAAATAAAATAATAAGTAAATAAATTAAATAAAGAAAAGGAATAATAATATAAATTATTTATTAATAAATAAGTAGTAGTTATAAATTACGTTAAACGAGTAACTTTTTAATTATCAGATATGAACATTCTAAAATTAGAGTTAAAGTAAAAGGTGTGGCAACAAAGTTGCAATAGCTTCCTGTATTGGTTATTTACTGCGAAAAAATAAATTATACAAGAAAACAGTTACTCAAGATTTCATTTTTTGGAGTGGGGATAATTTATGATGAATTTTATTGTGAAATTATTATTTTTTGTATAAATAAACCAAGGCTTCAGAAATTAAAAAAAAAATGAGTAATTTTATTCTGCTCCTTCGCCTTTAAAATCATCTTCCAAGAAGATTTTTTGATTTTACTTACTTTACTTTGTTAAGTGGAAACAATTTTAAAAAATTCCACTAAAAAATGTTCAGCCAATAAAAATTTACTCAAAATTTATTTTTTTTGTGTTGTTGAGGGGAATTATGATGAAATTTTATTGTAATACAGGATGATTCAAAGAAACGGGAAATTTTGAAAGTTGTGTTGGTAGCTGTGGGCGATTGGTACCACTTGATAAGTAGCACTAATCGTCCTCTCTAACCTAACCTGCCATTTAGTTGTCATGGATCCTTGGAGTGGTCGTGACAGTGACAAGTGTGGAGGGAGCGCGTAGAGAATTTCACCATCATTTTAATCTGGGACGGCACGACCGTGTTCCATCAGCACATGCAATTAAAACATGGATATCTAATTTTGAGGAAACTGGTTCGGCAATGAAAAAGAAACCTCCAGGCCGTGAGCGAACCGTCCGTACACTACAGAATGTTCAAGCTTTACAAGATGCTGTCACACGAAGTCCACATCGGTCATCAGCATCTCTTGTCTCTCAGCATCTTTACAATTGCAAGTACAAGTGTTCGAAGAATGCTAGTGAAGGACTTGCAATACCATCCACACAAGTTGCAGATCGTCCAGGAACTGAAACCAAACGATGCAGTTGTGCGAGCACAATTCTGTAATGTAATGTTTCAGAAGATAAATGATAACGAAGAGTTTGTTCACGAACTGTGGATATCAGACGAAGCGCATTTCCACCTCAGTGGATTTGTTAACAAGCAAAATTTCAGATACTGAGCACAAGAAATTCCTACGCAGCTACACCAGGGTCCGTTGCACAGCCAGAAAGTGACCGTGTGGTTTGCTATGTCATCTTACTGTGTTATAGGCCCTTATATTTTTGAGGATGACAACGGTCTTGCGATTACAGTGACGTCGGCTTGTTACGTAGCCGTGCTTGAAACCTTTGTTGTGGAACAACAAAAGAAATTTCCACCAATTCTTAACACAGCCTGGTTTCAACAAGACGGAGCAACGTCACATACTACACGAATATCGATGGCAGCTGTACGCCGATTGTTTGGACAACGTGTCATTTCAGGAAATGGTGACATTAGATGGCCTCCCAGATCGCCTGATCTCTCAGCTTGCGATTACTTTTTCTGTTTACTGTTTAAAAAGTACTAAAGAATAGTATAAACTCAAAAAAATTTTTAAAAATTAAAAAATTCGATATTTTTAAATTCTGATTGTTTTGCTTTTCCTGCTGCTATGCTAAGGAAGACATTAAAACAATTGGTTAAAAAATGTGCAATAAATAAAAATATAGTTTTTTTTTTTGATTTTATGGGGAGATAATTTTAATTTTTAGGAAATTTTTTTTCTAAGTGGTATAAGCATGTACACATATACTGAGTTTGATATAAAGTGGAGTTATGTTAGCAAAATTTTGAGAAAATTGACCCCAAAAAAACTAGAAATTTACCTCCTTTACTAAAGGGTCTCTTTACTAGAGATCTCCTAGAGATTTACTCCACAATTTTTACCAAAAGATTTCCCTTTCTCCCTTTCTGTTAATTCCTGTTTATCTCTGTCAATATTTTGTTCTTAATTACCCGACTTATTGACTTGTACTCTAAGCCCAGATTACATTTCATAATTTAAGCCTACTACTGTAAAATAGATAATATTTCCTCCACTCATGTTATGTGTTTCAGCTTTCTTATTTGAAACAAGTCCTTTATAAAAATGTAATAGATTAGATTTTAAGATTTTATTTTTTTTAATTAAGAAATTAACTCTTTTATTTTTATAATTATACAAAAATCTGATACGGATGATGGAGCTATTGAAAGGTGGATGTGCAACATATGTGCTTCAAGCCCAAATAAAACAAACCATCAAAGGTGTATACATCAGGGTTCCATTACATGAATTAAAACATTTATGGAATCGTTTAGAATGGAAAATCAAGATATTGAACTGTTAAAAGTCAAATTTGATCATTTAATCTTGACCTGGCATAAATACGATGAGGTCCA
Source organism: Lycorma delicatula (assembly GCF_047948215.1). Taxonomy (NCBI): domain Eukaryota; kingdom Metazoa; phylum Arthropoda; class Insecta; order Hemiptera; family Fulgoridae; genus Lycorma; species Lycorma delicatula. The sequence goes on from NC_134465.1 coordinate 81,318,953, forward strand.
AACATTTTTAGAATATAATACTGAAAATGAAGAAGCAAACAGGAAGAAATGGAAGACATAATCCATAATCTTCATACGAAAATGCAAAAAAATAGTAAATTCTAATCGTGAAGGGTCATTACCTGTGAAGAGGAGTCTGGGCCAGAGAAGGACCCGGGAGGGATAAATTCCAGGGGGTTTTGATGTAGGATTGAAGGGAAAGGAGGTATGGATGAAAATACTTTCCCCCTTATAATTCTCCTGAGAACCTGAGGTCTCCACTGTGAAATCTCCAACTCGACTACGACAAAGATTACAGAAAACATCATACATGTTAGAGAAGAATTCAGGAAAATAATCGCAGATTAAATAACTTCAAAGACAAAGATCACAAACCAAGAATAGCCAGTAAGTGGACTGACCAACAAAAGGGGGAAAATAGTGAAAATATGAAAACAGTGGGAAACAAAGAAGAAAAAACTGAACATCAAGCAACGAGTTCCCGCGGTCCAAGGAAGACCAAAACGAGTGTGAATAATATTCTTACATATATATATATATATATATATATATATATATATATATATATATATATACAGGAGTTAACGAAATAGGCAATGCTATAATTATATTTTAATACAGAAAAATGAAATTTAGCAAATGCTTCTATCCCCAAAACCCAGTATTTTTCGGTATGTGACCACCCCAAGCTCTCAGAGAAGTTACTTAGAAAGTTAAAATGGAAAGAAAGGGTTATGACACAGCATTTTAAAGGACATTGAAAAACATTTAACGTAAAAACTTCAGACTACGACAACCCTAACAAAAATAATCATCATTTAAAGTTTTTCACATGTAGTTTCAAAAGTGTTTTACTGTACTTTTTAGATAACAATCCAACAGTGAAACAGTTAGATTGTTGAAACTGTTCAAGCAGTTGAAACTAGTCCTGTTGTTAAAGTAGATAGGAATATAAATACTCCAGGGAAGATCAGTTGACATCATAACATCATAAGTGAAACGTTATGATGTAAGTCAGCGAGATTGATGCTCTGCCAGGAGTGTCTACGAGATCACTCTTCAAGATGATATTTCGATGAATGTCTGCAATTTAGTGCTATGATAGAGTTGTAAGCTAGGAATTATTATGAGAGTTCGACGCTGTCATCAATATTATTAAGATTACAGTGATTGACAAAAAAACTTTTTAATGTTTCTCCTGTGATACTCTGAGAGTAATACTTTCTCTAAGTGTGAGAGTTTGACGTGATTAGGGTGATGTACAAGTAATTTTGTGTAACAAGTAATTCTAGTACATGAAAATAAAAAATTTTTCGGAGAGTTATATTAGACTATTAGTGGAAAAGATAATGTATAAATTTCATCCATAAATTGTTAGAGTAGTTTTATTTGTGAACAGAAAAGGTATTTGCAGTAAAAGAACAATATGGTTTTCTTATGTATTGTACTACTATTCTACCAAATACAAGACTAGTGGTTAAAAGTGCTAAGAGTAGCGGTCAAGCTAATGTATTTTGTCAATAGCACTGAATTACATGTAAATAAATCCTTACGATTACTACAAATTCTGTTTTGTATGTAATCACTGTTTATTATAACTATTGACATTTATTATTATTGCTCTTATTATTGTTGTGGTTGAAATTACTATGACTATAATTTTTGAATTATTGACATTTATTATTATTATCATTATTACTGTTTTCCTGTAAATACAATTTTTTTATCACCCTTAGTTTTAACTAAATTAAATTCAAAAAAATTAAGGGAAAATATAGTTAAAATCTGTAAAATTTATAATTCTGCAAGGCCATACCTGTGTTAGAATGATTTCAATGATGCTTTTCTTTTATAAATAGCCTCAGGCACATCACGAATTAATGTCCAACAGTAATCAGCTAGAATGTTAGTATTCCATTTCCTTTTATAGCAGCTTTCCATCACCAAAATGTCTTGGTGGAAATGTTCAGCGTGTTCATCACTTATGTCTGTGAGGTTGCCAGGAAAAAATTCAGATGTGAGTGGAGGATATGTATTAAGCCATTACATCTCATAGCTCTGTATGAAGTAAGAATTTTATTAAAAATATTGTGCTAATTTTCGGATTTTTGTTGCCGAGAAATTGCTTGCAAACATCTTTAAATGAAGCCTAAGCTGCACTTTCTACTTTGTTTAAAATTGAGTTAAATACATCATCTTTGATCAGCTTTCTTATTTGAGGACCAACAAATATTCCTTCACTTACATTGCAATTATAGTATGCAATTTATCCTTCACTTACATTTTGAAATTTCTGCCTGATTTAAAAAACATCCAGAACTATCCTTCTTCATTGCTTTTACAAAATCTTTCATTAGTCCTAGCTTGATATGGAGAGGAGGGTTAAAATTTTTTTGGGATTCAACTAAGGGCTCATGCACATATTTTTCCCATTTGTAATTACAAATGGGAAAAAAAAAGTTGTCTCATTTCTTTCACTTTTTGGTAACATAATGTTTATCTCTACCACGGCTGTCCCATTCGCAAAGAAAACACATGTACTTATAGCTATTTTGATAGGCATAGCTTAAAGTTATGCCTATCAAAATAACAATATTTGTTAATAATTGTTAACAAATTTATTAATTTGTCAATAGCTTATAGCTATTTTTGTTATAGGCATGCAACTGCATGCCTATCAAAATAGGTATACTATAATACTAATACTAATATATTGCATACTATATGAGGAGCTCATGTCTTATCCTGATCACCAATTTTACACTGAAAGTACAAATGATACGCTTTTTTAATTAAAGGTGTAATGTTTTTTCTATTTGATTTTATGGTAAACTCATCACATACATAACAAAAGGCACCCACATCATTTACACAATTTTGAGGCATTATGACACTGCACTGTTAACAAACATAAGATAGCAATAAGACTGAACAACATTAATTCATTCCTAAATCCAGTGCTTAATACAAACAACACAGGTTTGTTTTCAGCTACATGTTTTGACCTGCACAGTCATGATTAATCTTGTCCATTAAGGCTCACTCTTCGGTGTTAGATATGATATCATAATATGTGACTATGATATGATTTAATTCTTTGTGTAGTGTTGTTTATTTACAGTTTACAATTTATGTTAGCAAATTTAAACAATAAAAAATGAGCTAACAAAATACAATACAGGAGCTTAAAATACTAACCATATGTTGAAATATGAAAAATCCTTTAATTAAAATTGAAAAGTTTTTTTAAAATGGTGGGTGATAGAAAGATTCTGAATTCATATTCCTTTTCAGCATCAAAATCAGATTAAAATAATGTATTGCATGTTAGGAAACAAAAATTATGTTTATCAATGATGTGTATAATTAATAAACACCACCATTCAACTCTTAAAAATAACAAGCTTTAAATAGATTTAATTTTAAATAGCTTTTCAAAGTAATATTATAACTTATGATGAATCTATGAATTGAAAAAGCTTATGATATAATGATTGATAAATTTATAGTAAATTATTTTGGTGTTCATAAATGGTTTTTATTAATCAATAATTATAATACACTATTTATTCAGCAGTGAGGCCTGCTGAAATTAGGTTTATCTTTCTTGGACAAATTTGTGCAAACTTTGTTCACAAATTCCTCTGAAACGGGAGTTTACTATTCAAGTATTGCACAATTCAATTCTGGTATTACTAGTTACATTGATTACAGAGCTATATTGACTTTTATGAAATAATCGATTTATTAAATTACTTTCCAAATACATAAATTTAAAAAAAATTATTTGGTTTTTTTTGTGGTCATTAGTTTAGTAATGATTTAAAAACATATGTTCAAGTTAATGTCATAATGTTATCAACAACTGATTTGAAGTTTGGATCCTTCTTATTGCTCAAAAAATTTGATTACTATGTCTTTAAAGGCTTTCCAGGTTTCTTTTTCTGCAACTTACATTTGTTCCTCAAAATTACCATCTTTGAGAAGTTTTCTTATATCATGACCAGTAAAGACATCCTCTTTTAATGTGGTGATTGATAAGACTGGAAATTTGTCACAGATGTATTTAAAACATTTACCTTCTTTTGTTAAGGCTTTGACAAAATCGCTTGATCATGTCTAACTTGATATGCAGAGGAAGAAAGAAAACATTATTTGGATGTTTGAGAGCTTTTTGGAGCACATTTTTGGTTTCAGGTTCTAATAACGCTCTTTTTGGCCAATCTTTCCTTATCCAATGGTTTTCTCTGTCTCTGCTATCACATTCACACAAAAGACAAGAAAAATTTGTGTATCCACCTTGCTGTCACAGGAGCAATGATATTATTTTGAGATCACTGCATCTAATCCACTTATGATTGACATTTAATTTTATCGACAACAAATTCAAAATTGTCGTAACCCTCTTTTAAATGGACAGAATGTCTGACAGGTATTCTTGGTTACACATTCCCATTGTGAAGAAGGACAACTTTGAGGTTTCTTTTGGATGAACTTATGAAGTCTTCAATTGGTACTTTCATATGGAATGTTAAATCAGTCAAAAGTCCATGTACATCAGTACAGAAGACTAATTCTCCTTCTTCCAAAAAATATGGAACAAAATCCTTTTCTCTGTACCTGAACCATGAAAATGAGGTGCCAGCTGCTAGCAGGTTCCTCTCTTTAAGCCTTAAACCAAGCGATGTTTAATTTTCTTTGGTCAGATGTAAGTCTCAAACCAAATCATTTAGTTCAGACTGTGAATAAAGCTCTAGTCCACAGCTACCTCAGGGTTCGTACTCCTTGATGTTATCTTTATTTAAATCACTTCTGGAATCCGCCTATTTCAGGTAAATATTCTGGTGGAATTTGCACTAGTATATCTGGATTATGCACTAGGAACTGAGCATAAAGCAGATGGCATATTTGGATAGTGATTCTTCTTTTACTTTTCAAATTGTAACTATGAACACCAGTTGAACAATCGCACCATGCATTGGGTGGATTTCATGGCTCTCGCCACACCATTGGAACTCCAAATCTGAACACTTCTTGTTCACCATCTAAATCCTTCAACAAATGTGTAGCAAAAGTAGTGGGTGCCCACGTTTTGTCTTGATCTCCTATTTTCACTCCGAAATATGTGAGGTACACTTGTCCATTGAAACTTGTTATAATATATTTTTTTTGCCTTTCCACCACAAATGTAAAAAAAAGAATCTGCAGATTTTTTGCGAACCTTTTGAAGCCATTCTGAAAACAGAAATTTTGATTTATGGCCTAAAAATATATTTTCCACTGACAAAAACGCATCTGATCACAGAGGACAGAAAAAACTCAATTTACCAGAAGACTTTTTATTTTTATTTTTTTTATTTATTTTTTTTTTTTTTTTTTAGGAGATGATGGTTGAAAAGGCACTGCTAGTAGTAGCACGGTGCATGAGTGGTGCAGAAAGCTGCTGGTAAACATCATATATCTTGTTAAGTCTTGTCACAAGCTGTTGACTTCATGCATTCACTGAGCAAGGGAGATCCAACTCTCCACCGTCATTTTCAACCCAACCCACCCACCACCCATCTCATCAGACTACTCAGCTGTTTAGCTATAAGTATGCATAGTGTAAGTAAAAAAGTGAATATATTATATTAATTTATTATAAAAAAATGTTTCATATCTATTTTATAGTATTACATATTTGCAATTTTTCAACTTTTTACAGCTTTTGAAATTCACAATTCGCAAAAAATCCTGATGTGATGGAAAAAAGTGAAGGTTTTTTCAGATTCAGCGCTAAAAAATAAGTAGGAATCGACTATTAAAGTTAAAAAACATTCCACAACCCAAATTTTGCAGGCTTGTGTTATTAAATGTTACTAATATAATTTGAAAATTATAATAAAAATTACATACATGAATCCAATTTGAAAATCTTATATATTTGTGATGTCTATAAATTTATGTATATTTTTCAAAAGTTTATCTTAAGTTGATCATTTCAATTCAAATTGAATACATAAATATCAAATGAATTAAAATCACTGGCACAGCCTGTTTATGGCATTAGACAACCCTAGTAGATAAATAAATAAAAACAAAATTAACAGGTAGTATATATAATGATATAAATTATAATTCTTTATTTTTTTTACAGCAATAATACAAACATACCTTTTACATTAATTTGAGTAATTACATAACATTAATTAAATGATAATTTTATAATAATGTCTTTTTTCGTACTTACAGCTTAGAATTCTTATCACCTAAAATTATTTATCTTACACATTAAAATATTTATGTAATAAGAAGAAAATATACTATTTGCAATCTGATATTTTGATACAAAGTAATATCATTTCAATAAACACTTCGGTTTTACATCTGCATTCTGTTATAATTTTTTATTTTATTTTAAAGAGCACCAAATTCAATATAAAAAAATATATCTAATGGATATTTTAATGTTGTTTCAGAAGCATTATTTCTTATTTTTGAAATACAGTATGAGAAAAGGTTCTCTTTCTTTAAATTTGAAGTAAGTTGAAAAATTGTAATAACTTATGTTATTTTCTTTGTTATTCATTATGTAGGCATATTTTCATATTTTTGCATATTTTCATATTAATGCTTCTTCAAATTGTAATAATTTTTAAATGGACGACAAGGTATTTTCAGCCTTATATGGCAGATTGAGATATATTCTCTGTTTAATTGAATAATACACAAGTAATATTGATGATTACCTAATCATAAAAAAATTTAAATATGGAGAACACAAAAGGTCCTTAGTTTGATAGTGGTAGTCTTCAAAAACCTTAAAAACTGGCATAGCTTTACTTCTATTTGTTAGCAGTCATTTGTGATACAAATGTTGTCATGGACAACAACAGCAGGTAATTTCATGTATAAAATGGTTTAAGCATAAACCATTAATATTATTAAGTTATGTAAATCAATGATTGTTACTCATGTAAAGGTGTAAAGTACATAAATAAATCACATTTTAATGTTTCTGATTTCAGCCAGATGAGGTTTTTGAAGTACTACCAATTTTATTAGGAAGTTACATATTTTATGCTGTTTTATGATTACACAGTACCATATATTATTATTCTTTTTTTTGGATTTGTTTTATATTTGCTGAAATATATCAACAGCTACTGTGTATTTATGTGGAAAATACGAGTATCAACATTGCTAAGGTGATTCTGATTCTGATGTTTATTAGTTTACATTATTGATTACTAGTGACATATTTAAATATGAATTTTTTTTCCTAATGGTATTCTTTATTGTAAAAATATTTTTTTTTTAAATTTTATATAGCACATTATATTTAATGCTTCTATAGCCATCTGAAATTTAATTATTTTCATATGAATTAATAGTTTTTAAAATTAAATCTGATATTCCTGTTTTGTATATGAGTGAGTATGTAGTGTATTTTTGAAGAATATTTTATGTACTTTTCTAATAAGTACCAAATTTTTTTTAGAACAGAAAAATTCTCATTTTCAGATATTTATATCATGTTTATAATCAAACCTAACTTATTCAATAAATGTGCCAGCATTTTAAAATGTTTCTGTGTAATATAAATGTGAAAGAAAATAAATTGTTTACTGTAATTTTAATTTCTTTTTATTTTACACAGAATTCACGTACTTGCCAAACATTATACTCCATATAAAATTAAAAATATGAGATATCAGATAAATTTTACCCTGGTACTTCTTAGTAATTAAAGTTTTGTTAGAGAAAGTGTAACATATTTACTTTGCTATTAAATAAGAAACTACTTAACATAATATTTTCAATAAAACTCTTTGTTCTCTGTACAAGACAGTATTCTACCTAGAAAAAAGAAGTGTTAGCAAGTTATAAAAGTAAAAAAGCATGTTATTAATAAATAAAAAGTTACAAAAATAAATAATAAAATAGAATTATATGTTTACTTTTCTTTTATTATGATTGAATATTTAAAATATTGTGTTAATTTTTTTTTTAGTCACAGAATAAAACTTCAGTTTCTGAGTAATTTAAAAAAAAATTGAATGTTTTATATTGTTTTCTTTTTTTTTGTGACAAGAATTTGTAATTATGTAAGGTAGATGGGTTCTAGATCTCAAACTTTAAAATTGTATGTAAGTTGAGATTTTTTAATAAAAATTTGTATACATCAAAATAAGTTAAAATTAAATATCTAGATAAATAAGTTATACAGTTTTTTTAAAATATAAAAATAGTACTGTAATATGAAAACAATAATGTTTAGAAAAGAATCTTTTTCTTAGTTCCTGATCTCTTTCAGTTCATGTGATATCCATTCTCATATATACTAGGGTTGGCAAGAAAGTAAAATCAGTTTTCACAAATAGTTAACTTTACGTTTGTTTTGAATGACTTCTGTCAATGTTATGATTTTTCTCTTTTGGCATTTTATAGCTGACAATTTTAGCTTAATTTAGAAGCAAATTGAGTGTAATTATGTTTAAACATTTGTTTAAACTAAACAAAATGTTTAGTTTATGGTCAATTATAGTATGGAGTGCAAAAATGGACATTTTAAATTTATTTTACTTTTTAAAGTAATCCATAAAGACTCACAAAGAGATATGTGAAGTTTATTGTGTTGAAAGCCTAACAGAACACACGTGTCAGAATTAGTTTAAAAAACTTCATTCTGGAGATTTTTCATTTAAAGATTCACTTTAAGATGATCAAATCTGGTCGATCTACAGAAGTCGATGAAGGCTAAATTAAGCCATATTTGAATCAGATTGTCATGTAACTGTGCAAGAGATTGCAGAGAGGTTAAATGTATCATACAAACTGAAAGTCACATCAAATGTCTTGGACTTAATAAGAATATCAATATTCGGGTTTCATACGAATTAAAAGAGATTCATTTAACACAGTGAAAAATCAATGAACAAATCCAATGAAGTCGACCCCTTTTTTCTAATTAATTATGACCAGTGATAAAAATGGATCATCTACAATAACATAAATCAAAAACAATCATTGTCCAAGTATGATGAACTAGTTCAAGCCAAATCAAAAACTGAATTTCATTAAAAAATCATCATATCAATTCCTGGGATTACAAAGGTGTTGTGTATTTTGACTGCTTCCAAGGAACCAAACAATAATTTGAGATATTTACTGTCAAAAACTAATGAAACTAATGAAAGAAGCAATCAAAGAAAAATGGTTCTGAAAGTTTTAAAGAAAAATCAGTGCAAAGCCTCAAACAGCTTTGATAACTCAAAGAAAGTTAGTGGAGCTTGGTCAGGAAGTAATGTCTTATCCCTCGTATAGCCCTGATCTTGGACTATCAGATTACAATTTTTATTTTGAAGTTTGCAAATTTCTTTGAATGGTACAATTTTCACTAATAATGATGACCCTTATTTTCACTCGAATCAGTTTTTTGCTTATATGGACCAGAAATTTTAAGAGACAGAATCATGAAGTTGAAAGAAAGATAAAAGGTTATTAGGCAAAATAGAAAATATATAATTGATAAAAGTTCATTCATTCTTTGTTTAAAAAAAATTGAGTTTTATTTTGCACTACAAAACCGGAATTACTTCTTGCCAACCCAATATAAATTTTTTATGCGTTGCTCTAAGAATTTATATAAAAAAATTAGTGGTTTCAAAATCGTTGGATTAAGATTTAAAATTTTTTCAGGGTTAGTCGCGTATTCATTAGCCTTTTTTATAGCATTATTTAGATTTTTTTTTGTTACTTAAAACTATCAGGCTATTTTTCTATGTTCATTATATTTCTGCATTTATTTATCTCCTTTTAGTTCCTTTCTATTTCTTTTATTTAATTTAATTTTTTTTGTCATGTGTTCTTTCCTTTCCAAAAGGGTTTATTTGCTTTTCATTGCTCATTTTTTCTTCTTTACTTTTGAGGTTTTACCACTCCACCTTTATATGTTATCCTTTAATTGCAGTATCTTTCTTAATATTACTTTTTTTTGTTTTAAAGTACTCAGTAATTCTGTTTTTATCTTTTGATTTTCTTAACTAGTATTGAATTTCTTCATTAGTGTCTATTGTCATGAAAAGCTATACTTTCTCAGTATTCTTTTGTAATCTTTATTTAAAAAAAAACAAACTAAGCTTGTTACAAACAGTTGTATATGTTTCTAATTTTATAGGCCTGAGAAAATCATTTATATATATATATTCTTTTATATTAAGAAAATAAAAAAGCTATCAAGTCTTGAAAGGATATTTTAAATGGTAATTTAACATAAAATTTGTAATTTCTATTTTTAGTATTTATGATTTTCAAATGAAGTCAATGATTGTAGGTTAAATAACAGAAAAAAATCATAACATTATCTTAAGAAACAATAATGAAAGAACAGTTTCATTGCAAAAAGTAACTGTTTGAGAATTAAAATCCCCAGTAGCAATACTGTTGATGAGAAATGGATTCAATTCATCAATATTGAAGAGACAAAGTCTTTAAATTAACAAACAGTGCAGCAATGGTATGAGGGACATTTTAAAGAATGACTTTCTTGTGACTGTCATAAGGTAATCAAAGACCAGTGATGTGATGAATAAATCATTAGATCGTCAAAAATAATTGAAAATATATTAAATCAAAAGGATATCTTATGAGAGTCAAACAATCGAATGAGTAGTTTATTTGAGTGTATGTTATTTAAGGTATTCTACTATAAAATAGATAAGAATATCCATGTAAATTTGTGAGATAATGGCAAATGATTTAAATAATTTTATAAATAATTTAATGCAGGTTAACAGAGTAAATACTTGTTTATTAACCTCTATTGCAACCGACTTGATATTTTTATTTTTCTTTGGTCTATTTCAATTTTTTTTATTTCTTTTGTTTTTTCATTATATTATCATTTTTTTTATTGTGCTTGGAACGTGTACTTTATGCTTCTTCATAAGTGATTGTTATTTTGAAGTTGTATTATTATGTTATGTAATCAGCTTAGATACAAATAAAATTGTGTACACTCTTGAGAATTCTATCTTATAGAAAAACAACAGTATTCAACTGAACCCATTAAGACCAATCTTTGTTTTGTACAAAATATTATTATTGTTATTAAAAGTATTAAGATGTCCATTATTGCTGTTATGTTTGATTATATGACCTTTTTAAACTAAATCTAATTTATTTTAGCAATTTAATATTCTTTTAGATTAATAAAATAATATGATTTACATAAATAAATTATATTTTATAAAAAAAAAATTTTTTTAATTATTTACCCTCTCTGGAAAAAAAATTTCATCCACCTATCTTCTTCAGTTTCTAATTCTATAAAGTTAAAGTCTTCATCTAAAACAGGTTAAATGATTTTTAATTAAACACTTTATTTTAAAAAATTATGTGTTTATAATTAATGTCATAAATTAAAATATAACTATAAGAATTAATATTACATTTAACAGAAAAAAAATTATTAAAATCTGTTTTAATATGTTATTTTTAAATATCTTATTAGCATAAAATATTATAATATGCATGTTTATATTAGCAATTCAACAACAGTCACTCTGTTTTCATTATTTATGTAATACGATTTTTAATCATATGATAGGCTTGAGTGGTTGATTCTCTATTATGATTTATTGTATAATACCTCTAATCATAAAATCACGCCATAAGTTCAACTCTACTCATATCATTTAATAATTATTGACTAAAACTTACAAAACTTCCCAACCAATTCTGTTTGAAGACTAAATAAAGGCTGAAGTGAGATTTCACTGGACAATGCATTCATTTATCTATCATTTATTTTAACCATTATTTTTTTTTTTTTTTTGTTATTTTCATCATGTGAATACATTAATGGATTTTTTTTAAGTGTATATCTGTTAATAAAATGTGCTGCAATGATTTAAGTAACATAAGTTTGTGCAATGCATAAAATAAATAAAAATAGTGATTGTTAGTAACAAAGAAAATTATAGTTAGAATATGAATTTTTAGATGAAATGTATCATGAAATTCTGTTATTTACCCGATACAACAACACAATAATTGCTTAGCTTTGTTTTTCTATTATCATGCAACTTAGAATAAAAATATGTGAAAATATTTTTTTTGTAAAAAGTAATTTAATGAACCAAAATTTAGTAAATTATTAATATTTTAAATATAATATTTATCTTAATTTCAAAATATATGATTAAACTCAAAAAAAAAAGTGTGAACATTAACAATTAAACATTTATTTAAATTTGAAATCAAGACTTACAGCTTCAAAGAATACCTGATTGTTTAAGACCTTGTGATCAATGGTATTTAAGCAAGTCTTCAACAACTGAAAGCAAATCGTATTATGATGTTTAGCCATAAACTATTATTTCTTTACTCAGAAAACATGCTGGCACAGAAATCTGATGTTGCTGTTTACTTTATAGCAAAATAATATTCAAAAATTGGCACATTTGTACTTTTACAAGATTTAGACGTAATGTATATTTTTTTAAATATATGGTTCAGATGACTTTGGGTTTTCCTGTTCGCAGTACCTTATTTTTTAGTGATGAGTAAGGAATTTTTACATCATTTTTGATGGATGAACAAACATATAATCTACATCCAAGTAGCCCTAAAAGTTGAAGGCAGATTATTACTGGTTAAATTCAAGGATATTCATCCTCATCCTTTGTATTTTAATAATGTTACTGTTTTTGGGCAGTGATCACAAACTGTTAATGTTGAATCAAGTTGAAGCATCATTCAAACCAACTACACAAGGAATATAATACTTTAGAATTGTATAAATTCTAAAGTATAAATTCTATCTCACCATCATTTAACATCAGCGATTATGTTCATTAAAATATCATGCTCTTTATCACTTATACTGCTCAGGCCTAAATGTAAAATCAGCCTCAATCAAAATGTAAATCAGCCTAAATGTAATATAATATAATATTTAAAGTATTTAATTTATCTATTTTGACATTTAATTTGATTATGCAATCTTTAATTTATTTATCTTCCAGTTTTAGATATGTTATTATATCATTATTGTAATATCTATATACTTTTATAAATTACATTTTTGTTTGATAAGTAGGGTTACTGTGTTTTACATAAAATAATACTGGACTTGTTGAATAATCGATTGGGTTTGTAAATTTCTTATAAAATAATGTACAATTTATTTTATTTTAAGTGATTTTACTGTCATGCCATTTTTTATTATTAGTTTTAAATTTTGTGATGCTGTTCTGATCAAGGTTTTCACTTGGTTTCCATTTTACAGGTAAGTTACAAGGCAGTTCCATTTTTTTTATTTCTGGAGTAGTATATGTATCAGTGTGTAACATCAAAGTAATATTTAACTGTTACATACTCGTTGGAGTAACATATTTATTTACCAAAATCTAATATAAAAACTGATCCTAAGCCATAATATTTTATGTGATTTAAACTACTTTTGTTTTAGTTAATTCAATTAATTTCTGAAAATATCATTTATAGCATATAATTTATTTTAAAAAAAGAGATGGAAATAATGAATTTAATGAAAAAAGTTTAGAATCCAGAATTTTACTGAAATTAATCTTAAACTATGTCAACTTTTGTTTTATGAAAGGATCTAGAAATACTAATATATTAATTAATACTTAAGAGTAATAATGAATTAATCTAAAAATATGATTAATCAGTGTCTATTGAATGCTTATAAAAATGCTGATAATGAAAGTCTCTGATGTACTTATTAAATTAATAGTAACAAAGATTGTATATTTATTTCATTCAAAAGATAAAGCATCCAGTAAACTGCCTTGATCTCTAGTGATAATATATTTATTATGTTAATTTGATTAATTCTAATTCATGTCTTTTTTGTTCAATTTAATAGTTTAATTAATGTAATTCATGTCTAAAGGTTGGTATCATTTATCTAGAGCTGGAAATGTGATTTTCCCTGACTTTTGGGATATATGTCAGATAAGAATGAATCTTAGTAACAAAATGCTCTTCTTTTAAATTCAATTTATGTGTTATCTTAATGTAGTAGGCAAAACTTTCATTGTCTTTAGTAAATTTAGTAATTTTACAATAATTCTTTTTCTGTTCAAATTCTGTGGCCTGAAGGTAATTGTGTATGTTGCAATCTATTCAACTGAACAATAAGAAATCCCTCTCCATGGCCCAATGAGATGAGGCTATATGTATGACAAGAAATAAGGTGTAATTTTGTACAGACTCAGGCTGACCAATCCTGAGATTTGTGGTTAATTGAACCCCAACCACCAAAGCACACTGGTATTTACTAACTAGTATTCAAATCCGTATAAACGCAACTAACTAAGTAGCATTTGAACTTCAGAATCTTTGACACCAAAAATCAGCTGCTAAACAACTGGTTTGCGATGAGTTAACCACTAGACCAGCTTGGTCTAATTGAAATTAATTAAATGACACAAAATTAATTCTTCCTATGAAATTGAAAATTCTTACATTTACTAGACAAATTTAAGTTTGTAAATTATAAGTAATTTATAATAAATTTAATTTATAATAAAATATTAATTTAGTACATTTACATAAAATTTACACACACATACACATAATTTAACACTATAAAAGTACACAAGTAACACAAATACACTTAACATAAACATAAATTCATCAACATATATTACACTAATAAAATCTGTCTTTTTAGTTTACATTTGTTACTATTTTAATGTTTATATTATAATCTTACATATTATGTACATACCCTTATACACATACATGCATACATGCCAATATTTTACAATAACTTTAAACCTAAAAATATAACAATACAGCAAATGAAATACATATAGTGAAAAGTGAAAAAAGTGAACTCTTCATGTAGTGAAGAATTTTGTCAGAAAATATCTTTATACCTAAAATAAATAAAGTATCTAGAAACTTTAGTAATGTGGAAACACCCAATATTAAACTACTGTTTTGTTTTGCAACTATTTAAAAGAAATAACACTTTTTCCCATTTTGATATAATAACACATTGTCATACAATTATTTCCCAAAATTCATAATCAGAATTCTCTTTAAATTAATTTTATATGAATATTACATCAAAATTTAATTTTTTAGAACATGGGAAATACATAAATTTAAATTTGTTATAAGTTACAAAATAACAAAAATAGGTTGTGCTTAAAAATTATTTTAAAAAATTCTGTTTAATGAGAATGATGATTCTTCTTTACCGATATTAATGACTACTATGTGTCTACTTATCAGGCCCCCGATCCAGCTTTTTCACCATCATTCAAAATTACATACATCAAAATTATTTTCACCATCCTTTACATATTATTATTTTGAAACATAATTTTTGACAGCGAATCTTTGTAGATATTTTTAAAAAGTAAAAACATTATTTAAAATAAAATATATTTATATAAAAAATAATATCAAAAAATACAACACATATTTAAAATTTTCATTTCAATAAAGTATAACAGATAATATTCATAATTAAAACATGAAAGAAAATAAATTGGTTTTAAAAAATGTATGATTACAAATAATAATAAAAAAATCTTTTAATTGATTTGAATTCTAACACAATTTTCTCCTCACTTTTTCCTACAAAATCTCTTATAAGTTCTTTAAAACAAAACTCATTTTTGTAAATCATCAAAATAAACAATGACGGATTTGTTGTAATTTTCTGAATGTCCTTATTTCAAATTACATTTCCACCCATCGGTCATAAAAATAATAGTTTTTCCTGAAACTACATGCACGCAAAAAAATATATTTGCGAAATTGCACTTGAAAGCATCAATGTTTGTCGACAAAGACAGGTTTAAGCCCTTCAATTCATTTATTACCAATTTCAGGGATTCTATTCAAGCTCTCAGAATGCATGCTGCTCCCAAGTGATTTCATTTAACACATTGAAGGATGGTCTGTCTAACTTCCTAAGCATCTGCAGTATGTTGAAAATGTACAACATGTTCATGTTTTATAGTTTTTTATTTAGCTTGTTTTTTCTCTACTACTATTTTTGCTGTTATCTAAAATCTGCTGCTCTGGGCAAATGCCCAGTTTATCTATTATCTGATCTGGGCCTACTATTGATGTTGGCTGTTCAATGATCAGAATGATCATACAGTTTTAGATTGCAAGTAAACTTCAAACTGTTTTTGAGCATAACCTATTTTTTAAATTTATTTCAATAATTATTTTGCACATTTACTAATTTATATTTAAATTCATCATGCTAATGCTCAAATTTGAGTAAAATACTATTTTAATTTGTATTATTTAAAGAAAGAATTATTACATTTGAAATTTTATGAGTTTTTCTAATTAAATTTTGAAATGCTAATTAAATTTCTTCATTTGATGTTTAGATGAAGACGCTGAATTTAATGATAAATTGCCAGTCACTTAATGCCATTTAGTAAATAGGGAACAGTTTTCAAGTTCATATCATGTTATTCTGTGTTAAACCACTTTATAAAAATGATGACTCTGCAGTAACTATACATAGAAGGTTATTCTGCAATAGAATCTGTGTGAATTCTATGAATCAATAATCTGTGTCACAATTGGCGAGGACCATCTACCATCCACCTTTCAAGCATTATTTTAAAAAAATAAAATGCCATGTCTTATTTAACAAAAAACTATTGAAACATTCATCTCAAAATAAAATCTTATTTAAAAATCAGTATTTTTAAATTTCTTACTTCATTGATGTACCCTGTACTTTAAATATTACAATACACTTATCTTTGTATACATAAACATTAAAATATTTTACAAAACTTTGACGTATTTTGCTTATACTAATTATATTAAGTATTAGATTAAAAGGCAATAACTTTTTTTTATAATTAATAAATATTTTGTGAAATACATGTAACTTTAAACATTTATTTTTTTTTTAATTTTCATGGTATTGTGGTTTGATATTTTGCATTATACTACTTACTTATTTATTCACAATTGGATAATCAAGAAGCTTCTACTACATTAGTTCTGTTTCATTTAGATAGAAATCAAGAAAAATGAGAATATTTATATGATGATAGTTAAAATTCATCCTTGAGTAAAAAAATTTTTTTTTTACTTTTTCTTTTTTTATTCCTACCAAAATATTTTATTTTTACTTAATGAGATGAATTCTATGTACCAGTCTGTATTTTTTATACACCAGCCTGCAGCTCTATTGAATGCGAAGTTGAGATGAGTAGTATCAATAATTAACAAATGATAAATAACAAATGATTGCTG
The DNA here is from genome assembly GCF_047948215.1 of Lycorma delicatula. Lineage (NCBI taxonomy): Eukaryota > Metazoa > Arthropoda > Insecta > Hemiptera > Fulgoridae > Lycorma > Lycorma delicatula. The sequence continues at coordinate 81,336,215 of NC_134465.1, forward strand.
GGTAGATTATTAACAAAATAGTAGTTTATAAAATTTATTTTTGTGTGAAAATGATAATATGTCCAATCATAGAGTAACTAGCTTTGTATGCATGCTTTATCTACACTTACTGAATTCAATCAGGCATGCATAAAAAACCCCCTCATCAAGCCAAAATTTGTGAGAACTGCACTAAAATAACTTTGACATGTACAATTTTCACCAAATTACAATTGACTCCATCTTTTCTCCTTTTGTTCATTCATTCTCAATCATTGATTGAATTATTAAAGTTATGAAAATCATTAAATATAATCTAAAATTCATTATGATCTAAAACTATTATTCATTATGTTTAGTTTTTTTAAATGTGTCTTATATAATTATGGCATGTAAAATTTTTTTTTTAGCATACATTTTTATTAAATATTGGTGGTGAAGAAAAAAAACAGAAAGTGGTGAAGGGTAAAGAACTGAACATTAGTTAGCAGCATATGTTTCTGAGAAGAGAAACGAACTGGTCAAAACTTGTAGTACATTGGAAAATATCTTGCCATTTTATGAAAATATAAAAATGAAGAAAAGAACTGTCTATTAATTTTTGTATTTAATGAATAACAAACCTTTAACACTGACATCCAAAACACCATGTACAAGTATATAAATCAAATAATCATGCTTCAGCAAAACATTTACCCAACATAAAAAGTGAAGAATAAGAAATATGAAAAATAGTTTTAGGGTAAAAACACGATCAATTTATTTGGAGCAATAAAATATTATACAATACAGCAATTTATAAAATTATAAAATAAAACTATGTAATAAGAAATTATTATTTTTTTAATTATCTTAATATAATTAAAAGATAAACCTAAAATATTAATAAGCTTTTTTAATATTATATCTTTTGAAAAGAAATAAATATTAAAATTAATTTCAATGTATAAAATAATTTTTTGTCTGAAAAACTAAAAGAGAAAGTCCTTTTTATTTCCTCAGAAACATCTACTAAAGTTTTAAAATAAATATCACAAAAATTGCATAATTATTAAGGTGTTATTAAAATTGATACATCAATAATAAGTGACACAACAAATAAGTAAATATTTATATACACATATATGATCATGTTTCTGGCAAAATGGAGTGGAGCTTGAACTAAGACAATGAAAGAAATAATAAAATGGTTTGAAATGATTACCATATAATTATAGCTGACTTTGTAAATCTATTTTATGTTAATTAATTAATTATGTGTTTCTGTCTCAAAAGTCTGATGGCTCAAGTCTTGCTTATTAGTTACTGGGGCTTGTACGTTAACCTTTATTTTTTAAAAACCTAACCATTGAATCTTTCTGAAGTACATTTTTTAAAATCCTTCCCTTTTTTAAGTGGCTAAGAAACTTTTACTGCTGGAAGTGATATTTCAAATATCCCTAGTGATGCAGTGAAATCCATTGCCTTCATCTCCACGATTTTGCAGACCAATTTGAATAAGATTTGTAAAAGAAACAAATATTATGAAAGAAGAATTAGTTATGTAGAAAATAAAATAAGTTCATTGCAATCAACTTACACTAACAAGTTGGAATCACACTAACAAACAAAACATTTTTGGTAAAACATGTCATGATGCTGACAATGGTTGTCAATAAAGTATGCAATGCCGAGATGAAATGCTACATCTGCGGAACATCATTCGAGGATTTTAATAATTCAACGATGACAAAGCAGATAAATGAAGATTTTTTTAAATTTGGCTTATTGATACTCCATGCCAAAATAAGATTGTTTGAAGGATTGCTTTATCTTACATATACATTGCTAGTAATAAAATGGCAAATAAGAACTCAAAGTGATAAGCAAATCATTCAACAAAGAAAAATGGAGATACAAGAGGAATTTAAAACACAATTGGCTTTAATAGTACTGTTCCTAAAGCAGGACTTTGAAATAACAATGATGGAAACATGAGTAGAAGATCTTTTATGGATTGTGAGCTATCAGCGGCAATAACTGGCATAGATTATACATTATACATTGTCAAAAACCATTTTAGAGGCTATATCTAATGACCATAAAATAGACACTGATAAATTCAAAGCCTTTTGTTTAGGTATGGTGAAGTTGTATGTGAAATTATATTCATGAAGTCTTACTTTTTTTATACCTACTCTTCATAAAATATTAATCCATGGATCTATCGATCTATCATCATTGAAAAGCTTTATTACCCATAGCAATGATGTCAGAAGAGGCTGCTGTGCTGAGGCTAAAAAAAAACACTTTCGCTTGTACCATCAAGATTTTGCTTGTAAGTTCAGCAGAGAATTCTGCAATCTAGATGTTATATGTAGATTGTTGCTTAGCTCAGATCCAGTAATAACAGGCCTGCAACCTACTCCGAAAAAAAATGAAAAAACCGTTCCTCAAAGAAACTGTCAAAATGCTTCTTCCCATTGCTGATGCAATGAATATTAATATTGTTAAAATATATAAAACAATAAAATCATAGAAAGTATGATATCTATTCTTGAAGAGTTAAGCATTAACAGCGCATTTTGGATTTTGGATTCGTGTTTGCAAATACATTCATTAGGTATCACTGGTCAGTAGTTATGTAACAAAAAATAAATATGCAGTAACTGTATTTTGGCTTCTTAAAATTTCACAGTTTATTTTACTGAAAACTAATGGCATTAGTAAAGTATTAAGTGCCTTTACTTACAAACTTTATTCAGTTTTTATTACAGTGAGGGTTTTTCTATTATTGATATGATTTGAAATGATGGGTGAAAAACATTATACTGTTGCCAGGGTTTGAATCTGAGGTTAAATGAATTAGAGCCAGCATGTTCATCATACGAACATCTGGCTGGCTAGTTTGCATGCAGTCTGTCTGTAAACTGAGAGGATGAAACTGGCAACTATTTGTGATTTTACAAACAAAGATCATCAGGGGATTTCATATTTTAAAAACTTAACTTGACGAATTTATTTTGTCAGTGTGAAAAATTGAACTGAGTCTTCAAGTTCAATGTAAAATTTAATTTTAACTATTGACAGTTTTTTACTGTTATTTTGTTCAGTATAATTAAATTATTATGTATGTACTTTAGTTCTGCTAACTTATTTTATTTTATCTAGTTTTATTGTTTTACACAAAAACAGGATTTATGTATATATATATATATATATATAAATTCATACATGCAGTTAAATTATGTCGATTAGATATAATGAATTTCATTGCTTTATGTAATTATAGTATCATACGTAGTTAATGCAGTACACAAAAAAGATAAGTAAAATGTTCATTGCATGTTCACTACCTTCATTGCATGTAAACATATAATTTTATTATATAAATGATTAAAACCCATGTATATAATATGCATGTTTAGCACTAAAAATATAATGATAACGGCTGATCATCAACCTGACCAGAATCAAAAATTAGTTCTGGCCATTCTTTAAAATGATGTACTATTCTCAAAAATAATAGCCTTACCATACCAGAATTACTGCTATGCCATGTAGCAAGATACCATTGCCTTCTTGACCAAGCCAAATAAATGATTTTACATTAGTCCCATCAAGCTCACCAAAGTGCAAATGATATATATTCACCACAGAGAATTGCTGTTTAGTGGATTTCATTACTGTCAGAGAAAGAACTTATGACTATTACTATTGATTCCTTTTGATGCTTTACATACAATACAGCCTCAAGAAAGACTGAGACAAATAGTTTAACGCAACGAATTAATGCATTATCTTTCTGTTTTGAAATAGTATGTTTTATACACTTTTAAAATTAGCAGTGGGAGTAAAACCGTATTACTCCACAGTAATAAAATAGATAATAAAGAAATAGTTATAATCTTTGAACTGAGTAATGATGTTTATATAATTTATTTTACCCCTTAAAAAAATAAATAAAAAATAATCATACTATGTAACATTATTAATCTACTTTTGCTTATAGATCTTTGTTGTATAATTTAAAAAAATTAAAAACAAAAAGTATCACTGTATTACATTTTCAAGAAAAATAATTTCTGAAGTGTTCATTTCTTATGAATAAATATGTACACGCTCTACATTAAAATTATCATATGTATAAAAGTAATTAATGTCTTTTGAGATTTATAAAACTATACTTTAATCTTAACTGAAAAGCAAAATAAATATTTAAAATAAAAAACCATATATAATTATATATATACATTTATGAATAAATATATTTTCTAAATCTATAATATTTTGTTACTTATGCATACATGAAGTATATGTAAATATAGATGAAAAATGGTTATAAAATCATAAAGAAAACTTTTATGCAAAAATATTTATAGATTAATAATAAAATAAATTATTAGATGTAATATTTTGTTCTAATTAATGTTAAAAAAAATTTAATTAAGAAATTAACTAACTAACTACCATATTTATTCATATATAAGACCCCTCATTTCTCTGAAATATTCAAATAAAAAAATTAAGCGTTATCTAATTCGGTGTGTTCAATGAAGAAGAGATTAATGTCTTTGGTTAGCTATAGCTATCTTATTTACCTACTGTTTTGGTTGAAGTTTTGTATCGACAACAAAATAAAACACTAAGAAAAAAACAAATAATCAAATAATATCAGTCTTTTTTTTTTACAAAATAGTAACCTTTGAAAATAGAACTGTGGTAACTAAAATCATATATTTTATTGTGATGTAGTCAATATCTTAGATTGTAACCATTCAGCATATTGTTGAACTGCTGTTTTATTTGGGAAAGTATAATTAATAACAATATATGTTTTAGTCTATGTGTGTATGTATATATAAGACTCATCGACAGAACATACTATTGGAAGTCAGGATGTTAAGCTTACTAAAATGCAGATAATAATGAATCTTACAAATTATAGCATCTTTCTGTCCACTACTGGAACTAATTTTATAATGAATATAATTACTCTTAAAGAAAGTAACACTGACATGTGCAATTTTAAATATTGTTATTGCAGATAGTATTATATAACACAGACATAAGAAATATAACCCAGCAGGTTGGTCTAGTGGTGAACTCGTTATTGCATATCAATTGATTTTGAAGTCAAGCATTCTAAGATTCAAATCCTAGTAAGGCAGTCACTTTTATATAGATTTGAATACTAGACCGTGATACTGGTGTTCTTTGGGGTGGTTGGTTTCAATTAACCAGAGGCTGTACAAGATTACACTTCGTTTACATGTTTACATTCATACATATCATTCATTCATCATTCATCCTCTGAAGCAATACCGTACGGTGGTTTCGGAGGCTAAACAGAAAAAAGAGAGATGAAAGAAATATAAGGCAAACAGTGTAGAACAGTACTGTGAGATGTTTCTAGTCCTCAATCAGGTGTCTCCCCTCCACATGGCAAATACTTTCCAGTTATGATGGGGTTGGGGAAATAATATAGTCAGGGCTGATCCAAAGTGGTATGGCTGGCTTGTACATAAGAGTTGCTTCTCTGAAGGTTGGGGGGGGAAAACCTGTACATAAAATCAAGTGATCCTCAAGGTGTAATTTTGATGGGTCTAGACTGCAAAATACACTGCTGCTTTGTGCAGAATAAACAACAGGTTTAGAATGCATTGAATCTTAATTAAAGTCAAAATGTAATGAAAATGATTAAAAACAACCTTTATTGATGAACATCAGGCAGAGACATTCAAAGAAAGGTGAAGCCAGGGTCCTCTTTTTTCCTGTTTAGCCTCCAGAACCGCTGTAAGGTATTACTTCAGAGGATGATGTAAATAACTGTCTTATACTGCCTTATACAGTATCAGGTCGACCATTCTTGATATATGTAGTTAATTAAAACCCAACCACCAAAGAACATCGGTATCCATGATGTAGTAGTAACTAGGATTTGAACCTTTGAACTCTTGATTATGAAATCAGCTGATCTGTGATGACGAGTTAAATACTAGAGCAGTCCAGTGGGCTCAGGCCAGGGCCCTGCATGGGCTGTGCACCTAAGATGTGACATGAATTAATTTGATATCCTTTCAAATATTTCAGCCAAATTGTTGGTAAATAAAGTAGCTATGATCAGTCAGACATAAACATTTTTCATCTGACGAATTATAGAGGATATATAAATTATCCTCTAATGCACATTTTCTATACAGGCTATATATAAAAACTATTCAACATTAATCTATATTCACTTAAGGCCATTATTTACATTAGAATTCTTGGTGATATAATATTTGATAGTAAAAAAGGATTACATTAGTTGTAGACTTGTAATGTCCAGCAATATGAACTTTGCTCAGTTTAAAAATAAATCAATGATTTATCCAGATATCAAAATCATCATAAAACTAATAACTGCAAAAAATAATTAATAAATAAACTTCAATGATTTCATTGGCAAAAATTTACTTTGAAAACTTTAAATTAAATTACTAATAATTACTTTTATAATAGTATTTTTTTACAGAATACAAATTATATGCACACCTTTTCTTTTCTCAATTATTTTGCAATTACTTTTTTCATTTACCAGTCAAAGTCTGATTAAATACTAAGTAGAATAGCATAATTCATGTTAATTCTATACCTGAAACCTTCATTATTTTCAAATTGTGGACCTAGATAAAAATAGGGGGTCTTATAATTAGTAAAGATAGTTTCTTACATTTACATAATTATAGATATATTAAAAAGTTGAGGAAAAAAATAGAATTCTGAATTCTTAAATTATTATAAAAATTCTACACTACATAAACTTAATTAAAATCTGTAAAAGAGAAATGAACACACTGGGAATATTGAGGGACATCTGACAATTATATTACTAACATAGGTTTATAGTATCATGACAATAAATTTTTCTTTCTTTTTTTTTTTAATGAGTGTATTAGTTATATTTAATATTAAATTTACCGACCAATTATGGTCGGTTCATCAGCCATGGCTATTTCATCTGTAGGTGCTTTATTACCTTTACGTTTCTTTGAATACCAAAAGAATACGATGCCAGCCAATAAATTGCAAATGAAAACTAAACATGCTAGGTAAAATGAGTAGCCATAATAATAATCAGCTTTCTTTGGGTGTACCACTGGAAGATGCTCTTTCTCATAGACAATTGAACTCATTAAAACTTCTATGACCACCATTACTGATAAACCTAAAAATAATTTTTGAATTATTAATAATCTTTCATGACATTAACAAAGGTAGGTTAGGCTTAAGAACTATATATAACACTTTTTTAAAATTTATTTATTTACAAATTTTGATAATATTTACATATTAACAACCTCCATACAGGAATGGTTATGTCTATTTGTCTACCTTTTATTCAGTAAGTTCCAGATTTGAATCTGGGTTAGCTTGGCATTTTTCATATGCTATAAATTTTATTTTTTACCTTAAAAAAGAAATTAGGAGATTATGTTTACCAGAAAGATAAATAAAATATGTTGGAAATCTTAATGTTTCATCATTACTTTCATTAAAATAATAGTTAATTGTTTGTTGATACTACTAGTTAGTTAATTTGATATACCAGGTGAAGAATTTAAAACCAAACCAAATCGGCTCAAATTGCAGTTGTTTGAGTACTGTCTTTAATGATGCTAATGTTCCTGCTACTGCCATTATTAGTTGTGTATGTTACTACTCTTATCTATTATTGTCAGCTGTAAACTGTTCATGCATGTTCCATTCAATATAGTCTCTTTCTCTGCAGTTATCTTTTTTAAAATGCTTTATTTGATAGAGGAAAACAATGCTAATGAAAGCTTATGTGAATTCTGGATTCTTTCTAAAAACCCGTAAAAAATTATGGAAAAATTTCTAAATGCCAGTATCCCAGTAAAGATTAGCAGACATGATTTGGTTAAAAAATGCCATCTTGAGTTGGTTTCAAATGCAACAGAAAATAGGCAACCTTCCATCAGGTTCCAGAGACTACAACAGATTCTATAACGGAAAAAGAATTTCTGTGGATCTGAAAAAAATTCATATATAAGTTATCATAACAGAGGTGTAAAATACACATCTTGTTGTAAAGATTCTTCATGATTTAAATTTGAAACAATATCGTGAGCAACTTTGCAGTAACTTAAGAGAACAAACAAACCAAAATGTCTTAATGCGACTGACTTCCCAAAAACATTGTTGAAGGACAGATAGACCTGATGCTGTATTTAATTCAGATGAGGCATGATTTCTTTTATCTGGGCATGTTAATTTACAACACTAGGTATTTTATGACTGAAAATCTTCACCAGATGTTTGAGTGTCCAGTTCACAATGAGAAAATTGGTGTATGATATTAAAAGTGTGCTGCACAATTTTAAAACTGTGCTGTGAAAAAGAATGTGATTTCTTCCTACAACATAGAGTAACAAGTCACAAACAAAGATTTACTAGCATGCATTTATGCGGTTTTTACAAGAGAACAAACTGTCAGGCGAGTGCTTTGGCATCCATGTTCTCCAAATTTGTCTAGTTGCAATTCTTTCCTTTGGGACTGTTTGAAGGATAGAGTTTAGGAATCAAATTCCCACACTCTCAATGAAATGAAGGTAAACATTAAATAAAGAGATCTGTAGATTTTTTGTTGAAAGGGTATTGACAATATTTTGCATTAGCTGACTCTCAATATGAACACTTGAGCACATAAAATATATTGCTTACTTTGAATTTTTTTTTAAATATGGTAAATATGTAAACTTTTGTAGATGCAAATACAGAATTTAATTTATGTTTTCATTTTTTCATTTAATTCATAAAATGTTACATGCCTACAATTTTGTTTAGTCTGTAGTGGTTCAATTTTAAGTTTCTCACCTGGTAAATATATATCAAGATTTTTGTACAAGTAAGGTTTAACTAATCTAAAATATAGTTTAAATGAATGCTGTAATGCCTGCTTAATTAGCACTTGTGTACTATCTATTTCCTGAAAAAAATAGAAACAGCTTTAATGATTTAGTTTTAAAGTTTCTTATAAGTGAATTGGAGAATAAACAAAAATTTAATTTAAGATATAATAATTATGTAAAAAGAGGATAGTTTTGGTGGGATAGTTAGTTAAGAAACATTTCTGATTTACATTTAATTTGAGGTACAAACGAAAAATTGTAAATCATCAATTAATTTACCAAATTTTATATTTTAATAAGTTGGTTACAAATATTTTTCACATTCTTCTCATTAAGCTACTTCTTCAACTTTCATTTGATGTCATTAAAGAGTATAAGACTGTATTATAACAGGAGTATTCATTAGCATGCAAATTAATCCGAACACAGATATTATTTAATAAAAGATAACTTTATTTAGAAAAAAATCATACCTGTAGAATTTGTGAATATCTAGTAATTAAAATTTCCTCTTATATTCTTAATCACTTCATGTACACAATTTGGCATCGAATCAACAAGCACACTACTCATTTTTTTAAAATTTCTTCATCATAAAATCATATCAATATTGTTGCTTAATGAGGGCAGTTTTTGTTGTACAATTCAGTTTTGAAAGACATTGTTTTTACTATTACTCAAAGATTTTCAATCTGGTTTATATCTGGCCAGTTGCCTGCCATGGAAACACTTTAATTTTGTTCTTTGATAAATTTGTCCGCTTTTTTGGCAGTATGGTATGATCTTACTGAAACATTCTGTTACCTTGTGAGAGTTTCTGTTTTGAAGTTGTATCACAACCTTTTCAACATACCATCTACTGGAAGTAATGAACAAGGACAATCAAATGTGAAACAATTCCAAGACATTTTTTTTCTGGGGAGGTTTAAGTGAAAGTTGTGTATGAGCCAATAATGTATTTTCATCTGATGCTTTTCTAATATATGGAACTCTTTGCTCCTAAACATATGAATGTAACTGCTTTTTAGCTAGCTGACAAGCTTTCCATCCAGCTGCAAAAGTCGTCATCTAACAGTTGTCATGTGTAAATCTGTTCCACTGGCTGCTAATTCTCAATTTGGTCTGCAGCAAATAATTTTGGGTCACGTTTACTTTTTCTTGCTAATAACCAATCCTGTGTTGGGAATAGTTTTTCTTTTACAGCCACATTTACATTTCCTTTGAGGTGAAAAGAAACCAATGTCTTTAAATCATTTTAAGATACTATTCACTATTCCAAGTGCAACACTACACTCAGTAGTTATTTGTAGTTGTGTCATATAGAAAGAGTTGATATGCTCAGAAGAAAAACAATTTTTTACACTTTCTTGGAGTTATGTCCATTATTTTAGACACACAGGACAAAAGTTATGAAAATATGATTTTTTAATAAAAAGTGGAATAAACTTACACAAAACACTATTTATAACATGAAAATTACTACTCATAAATAACCAAAGAAAAATAACCACAAATTACGGAGACAACTTTCAGAATGGGTGTGGTCAAGAAATGTAGCCACAACATAGAAATAAACAAAAAAATTCCCCATATAAAATAACCTAATAACCTAATCAAAAACTGTGGATTCTTTTTGTATAAAAATGTTAAAAGATTATAAATACCCAAAACTTTAGTCATTAAGAATTAAGTGACCTATATATAAAGGAAAAAATTAGTCTCTAAAGTGTAAAACGATATATTTTGAAACTTTACACCCTCTTAGATCTGTTTTGTTTGTTACATGATTTGAAATGTTGGGCCTTAATTAATGGGTCAGAAAAATTGATATTTGAAGCAGTTGAAATAGAATTATTGAAATATCTGACAGGTACAGTTTATGGGCCATTAACAAAATAGTAATATTCAGCAAGAAATTAATATATATATTGTGTTTGTTGGGATAATTTAATTCAGGTAGAAATAACATAATATGTTATGGATATAAGTTGTTTTTTTACCTCAAATAACCTTTACAGACTGGTGCAATAATATAATGTTATGTAATCCCATAAATGATGGAGTTTGTAAAATATTTAATCAGGGGTTTTAAAATGTCAGTAAAAAAAAAGAAGATTGTTCTTATTTGTAGTAAGGACACTTCCTGATACCTTATTTCTACTGTTTTTGATAATGAATAATAAACCATTTCTACAATTTTGTTATTCTACCAAGATACATTCATGAAATAGCTAATTATGACTATTTAATATGAAATTATTTAAGATATTATGACATTATTAAATATAAAAAAGATGGATATATAAAAACATGATATATACAATATAAAAACATGGAAATAATTTAAGACATTACAACAGCTCTATTATATTTATATTTGTCATACAGAGTCGGTATGGTCAGAAGAGAAACAATTAAAAATAATCTCAGATTAGACAGACAACTTGCATTATGGGTGTGTTCAAGCAGTGCAGCTACAACATAGAAATAAAAAATTCCTTGTATATGGATTAATTATTAGTACTGTATATTATTTATTATTATTATTATTTGTTAATTATTATTATGGATTTCCTGGCTGCTTTATTAGAAAACAGATTTAATTGGAATTCTCACATGATCAAATTGATTTCTTTTGGAACAACATCAAACTTCCTGTTTTCCTTTGAAGTGCTTTAATAAAATGTTAAACTTATCATTATTAAATATAATGAACATTATTTAATATTTATTATGTGAAGTTTAACATAAACTATTCGGGCTTCCTTAAAAAGTTTGAAGAAATTTTTAAGATACAAATATGGGCTGTCAGGTCATTATCTGGAGCCCATCAGTATGAATTACGTAAACCATATTTAGAAAATTAAAAATGTTTGTATTTATAGATGCGCAATCTTTGTTAAAAAGAATAGTCATTTAATCTTAAAATGTCAATCAAACCAGAGAAAATACATTTTTTCATGTTAACTCAATATAATACTTCTGCTTTTGAGAAAAGGGCCTTATTCTGTTTCCATTACCATTTTTTAATAACTTACTTAACTACTTACAAAATTTTCCCACCATTATATTTAAAATATAATTAAAAGATTTTCTTTTACAGAAACATAACACGTGGTCGATGAATTTTCAAATACTAAATAAAAAATATAAAAACCTAAATCTGCATTCTGTTCAACTTGTAAATAAATATGAATCCAAATAATTTTCATAAATGACTTTTGAATTATGAAATATTTTATACTTATTTTTTATATTGAGTACCATCATGTATTTATGTTAAAATTTTTTCATGTGTTTAGATTTTAAATAATTAATATCTATTTTAAAATTATAATTGTGTATTTTGTGAAGGGCTGCTGTGATCCAAGTTTTTATCTCTATTTCCTATGATCCCGCCAGGTAAAGTCTTTGGCAGTTACTTTTTTTATCTATGGAATACTACACATATCTACCCATCTTAACATGATCTGTATAAAGTATTATGTACTGATCAAAATAAAAGATTTCTATTTATTTACTTAAGTAAGCTTATTACTGAGTAATTTTTAATTTTAAAATGATTATTATGCTAATTTTCATTTCACATTTAAAATATTATTCATTCATAAAATTTAAATGTAAAATTTTTGTAAAAAGAGTTTTTTAGAATTATTAGTTTTAAACCGGTTGAAATAATACTTACAAGTTATAAAATGAATACCACCAGCTAGTCGTTTAAACATGTACCTTGGATTGCGAAATGTATAGAATGAAAAGAAAAATCCCATCATTATTAATAATAAACTTATTACAGAGAATATCATTTCTGTCCTTGTATAATCTGTAAGTAGAATAAAGAAACATAAAAGATGAAAACAAAAACAACAATGCAACAATAATAGGAATAATAAATAATATTTTGCAAGTAGTGGATTGCGGTATATTGTTACAAGTATTGCATCAAAATATATTAATTGAAATAATCTTTTTAATCAATAAATTTATTTATGTATCATAAAGTAAGAACGGTAATCATAAATAAAGAATGTCGAGTAAGAAGGATTTTATGGTCACTTTTAACAAAACAGTTCTTAGTTAAATGACTGTGGATACAATTCCTATTTCATTGTTGAAATATTTACTTGACATTTTCTGGCTGAAGACTTCATTGTAGAATTGCCAATAAAGCAATTTTTTCTATATCTTATTCAATATCATTTATTAATTGAGAAAATCTGGACTGCTTAAAATGCATTTACTCCTTAGATTATTACTAACAATTTCTAGCAATATAAAGTTAACTATGTAAGGCACACATTAATATTTTTCAACTTGAGTAATTTATATTGATAGATTTTTATGATATTCCATAAGTGTCCAGATAACTTTTTGGAAAAGAGTCCACTTGCACCTGCATCCAGTTAGTAAGTGTACCTGTAGATTATTACATTCCATTATCACCAGGCTAGGAAGTATTGTTAATTAGAACTTAAAAATAAAAATGGTAGTAATAGGTTAATTAATGCTCAGTAATTAAACCTTCCCTGAGATACTCTAGGCTGGGATACTGAAGGAAAAAGTTAACTACTTTGCCTGGGATCTTAAATCTGTTTATTATAATACATTTTTCTTTAACAAGAATTCCAATTTTTACTAACATCTTCATGGTATAACATGTTTACTTTTTATTCAGATTTTTAATTAAAGGTAATTACCACATTAATTTCATCCGATGGATTAGTGTATCATTCATCTGTTATACTGAAGTTATACTTTTGATCCGAGGTGTCAGCACTCGGAGTTAGATATATAGTACCTGTAATTGCTATCATATAAGTCCAACATCATTCTGTAGGAAAATTCATGTTGAATGAATAATTTTAAAATGAATCAATTTAATTTTTATCGTTTTAAGATTAACGTGAAAGTAACCATATTGGCTGGGTGATAATTTGGCCATATTATTGTATTAATTTTTCTTATTGCATACTTCTGTGTTGTTTCAGTAGCTACAGCACAACACCATAACTTTAAATTCACACTCTGTACATTTGAGTAATAATAGCGTTGTAATAGATTAATGAAAAGTACTACATAATAACATTGCCTAATACAACTTTTGTTTGACTGTTGCTGTCAAGTAATATATATAATTGTTAATAAAAAGGTATTTAATTCCTATCTGTGCTATTTATTTCACTGTAAACTAGAGTTAACCTGTACTATATACAGGTTAAAGTGGTGTTTATATTTATTTACAAGTGGTGTTTACACCACCCATTGATTACCCATAATTCACAACCCACTGAATTACACATTTTTTCCAATAAGACTTCAGCCTTATTTTTAAAATAAATCAAGTTTTTCAGTTGAGATTATGAAGAGGTTCAGCCATTTGGATTTGAAGAAAATACCATGTCTATGAAAATTTCTCAGAGCAAAAAATGGTGTAGCCATTCATTAATTAATTGTTCCTTGGTATCCGGTCCAGTCAAGAAAAGGTTTGATTGAGGTAGTTTCTAAGTTGAAGAGCACAGTGAGGAGATGCCCTATTTTGCTGCCAAACATAGAGTAGTTAAATGGTTTGAGATAATGATGTATGTTTGTGATAACAATAACAATATCTTACTCATGTAAAATTTTAAGATGTGAATTCTGTTTCAGTTGAAGAAATAAGATCTCAACATTTATTTTTTGTAATTCCACATTAAGAGTGATTACTTGATCATTCAATCTTAAAATATGCTTCATCAGACTTTATCACTGAGCTTAAGAAATGATGATTTATTTTACAATGAATAATTAATTTAATTCCTCATAAAACTCCAGCTTCCTAACAAAATCATCTTCATGAAGTAATGATGTATCAGTTGATTGCTAAACCAATATTTTCTACCTGTCATAGAATTTACATTTGCATGTTGGGGAAACTGCCTTGTAGCTGGCTATGTATTATATTCTTCCTTCCAACTTTGTACGTATAAATTAATAATTTCAATCCATTTAGATGTTTAGTTTAGATGTTCTTATGTTGCTGGTATGATAAAAAAAGGTGGTTGATTTAGTTTTGATGGTATGCTGTTACCCTCTGCTTTATTTCTAGACTATGATATAACTAGGTTTTTTGACATCTTCATTGGATATTTGATGAAAATTTATTTTGATTAAAGACGGAATTCTCTGATTTTGTAACAATCTTTGTTTGAATCTTTTTTTTTTTTTGTATATCCCTTCCAGATTTATTGGAAGCTATGTATACAATGTTAATGAGATTATGGATATTTTAAGGAGTTACTGTTGTTTCTTGTTCAAGGTATTTCTAAAAGGCAATTAAAATTTATAAATTCTGCACTACACCTATCTGTTTTGTTTTTTCGTGAGTCAAGAAATTAAACATAATACACACTTACGTAAAATTGTATTATCCAACATAGGATTGCTCTTAATTATAGCATCACTTGGAAACATTTCAAACAATTTACATCTCCCTGAAACAAATAACATATCTTTATTTTAATTTATTTTTGGAAAAGACACAGAATTTAATTTGTATAAGTAGATGATAATTATTATCTTGGTATATTGTATCTTGATTATAATTTTATTATTTATAATGAACATTGCTTTAGGAATTTTAAACTGAAAAATCTGATCAAATTTCTTCTCTGATCTGAGAATTTCTCCAAATATTTACTTTGTAATTATTAAATTTTTTTAAAGTAATATGAACAGTTTTCTATTACAGTTTAAAATATATGTCCAAATCATACTCATATAATTCTCAATAAGGCAAGTTGTAAAAGAAAAGGTGGAAACAAGTTGGAAAGGAAAACTGTACTAGTTTTTATGGGTAGAATTCAGTTAAAATAAAAAAAAAATATATCTTTTATATAACTATGAAATTTGTTATAAAAATATATTTATAACATACATGTTGATTCTGCAATGTTCAAACAATTATAAAAGATTTGATAGAGTAAGCTGTAAAAACTAGCACTTGACAATGAATGAAAATAACATTTTTAATCACTCACCTAGGCTCTAATTTATTGAAATCTGATGGTAAAAATATTTTGTAATAACAAAAAATTCTTCCTGTGTGTTTTATTCTGCGAAGTAGAATGCTTTTAAGAGATTAAGCTTGATCATTGGAAGCAGTGCCTATATTTCCTATGTTTGGATGTACAATTTAAAATACAATTAAATGAATTGATAAGTTAAACAACTTTCTGTCACTTGAAAATATGCTTCCATAAGATTCTTTTAAGGAATATCTGATGATGCATGTTAAGAGATGGAAACGTATTCAGTATGTGGTCATATACTGTATTTTTTTTCTTTCTTATTTATGTTGTGTTCATTCATTCAGTATGTTGTTTCTGTTATACAACTTTGTTTATTTGTAAATCGCATATTGCTAAATCATGTTGAGTTTATGACTTTTACATGTTATGGTAAATATTTTTATATAGACAGGTTATGTGTCCTGTATCTATGAGTTGGGAAGGTTGGAAAATTCTGATGTTGAGTAGTGTGTGCATGTAATCTATGCACCTCTAGCTGAATGTGAAATTTGGTTTATTCAATTTTTTTTTTTATTTAGCACAATACCTACAATTTAATTTTGATACATTTTTTTTCACTTTTCCGACTATAACTCTACTACTGATGAAGTAGCATAATATAAAGGGAATGAATAGCCAAATTTTTTACATCAAGGTTTTTGGTAAACGTTAATTTTTCAAGACTACCAAAAAGAAAACACAAAAAATTGTAGAAATTTCTGTAACATGTATTTACATGGGTGTGTTGGTTTGTGATTTGATTAATATTTCCAGATTGGCTCGACAAAATTCTTCTAAAGACTCAAAAAAATTCTACTTGTGGGACATTGATGGCTAAATTGTGAAAAAATTAAAAAGAGGGAGGGGTAGTTTTTGACATTAATTTTGTATAGTGGTTGTAGAAAACCGAGCTTTGTTAAGATGAAAATACTTAATAAATTATTTAAAGTTCTAAAGTTTTAATTTAAGTTGATAAAATTTAGGGCTGGGGATATTCAATATTATTTCGATTTGCCAAATATTTTGAAAACTCATTGACTACAAATTTGAAATTTGCGTCAAATATTTGTGTATTTTATCCCAACTATGGCCTAATTTCTGATCCCATAGAACAAGGAGTATCACAGTTCCTGTATTTTTTTAACTGGTAAGCTATAATTTTCTTTTAGCCTTGTTGAATAACATTACACCACATCAATTCTGATTTGGTAGTAAATAATTACTCCATTAAATAATTAACTTTTAAGCACCAGAAAACAACACTGTTGAATGGAACCCATGCTTAAAATAACAATTTTTATAATTAATATTCAAGATTGAAGATCTTGCATTCATTTTAGGTCGACTTACTTCTTCTGGTAATGATGTAAACTTAAGGTGCTCTGATTGATAATCATTATAGGCTGTTTAATAATAATTGATTATTTTATTAAAATTATGTTGTATTGAAAGAAATTATTTCATGTTATTGTTTCTAAGTACACAATATTTTAGAGAATAGTAGAATAGTTAAAATGTAACATAAACTGTCACAATGTTTGTATCAGTTTGTTTAACACAGTTCCATTTATAATGTTTGTATCCATCAATCAAGTCAACTGTTTCTAAATAGTTTTTCTTATTTTTTATTTAAAATTCAAACATTTTAATTTATAGTTACTCAGCTCCACTCTTAGATTTTATTTATTTTGTACTGCAGTTATTCTTTTGTTGCTTGTATCTTTAAATTATGGCCAAAAATAATTTTAAGATGTAATAAAAGTTATATTTCTAACATACATAAACTAGCTTATAAGTCCATATCAATGCAACTTATTCAGGCATATACTCTCATATTTAAAAAAAAGAAGAGAAATGTGACAAAAAAATTATGAAAAAATGAAATATAAAATTATTAGTAGTTAATTTTAGACTATATATGTTTGAATAAAAAATATAATTTATTTTAGAATCAAAAAGTATATTGTAATAAGTTGATGCTATTTTAAATAAGCTTTCTTTGGTTTTTGTTTAATATAAAACTAAGATTCCTCAGTTTTATGAATTCATAAAGTTGTATTAGATTGCTGTTGTAATAATTTAAGTTTTAATTGAAAACTGTTAATATAATTTATTGTGACAGATAATGAAATTTAAATAACAAAGAACTTGAAAAAGATTCATATTAACACAAAAGTTAAATTTAACAGCATCTAATCTGAAATAGAATACATTTTATATAAAATTTATGTGTACTTATTCTCCATTATTTTCTTCTTTAGTATGTAACATTAAATGCTATGATCAAAATAATCTGTAAATACCAGCAGCATTTGATCTGAAAGGGCTCACCCATATAGAAATTGCATCCAACATTATTAAACTTTGAAATTTGGAAGAGTGAATCAAATAATGATTATAACGATTAATTAATTTATGTTCATATTTAATGATTTACCAGTATTAAAAATGATATTATTAAATTAATGATCATGATTACTTTATTATATATATATATTTTTTTAATTTAAATGATATTAGGTGTATTTTTTTTAACTTCAATGATTTAATTAATTAAAAATTTTCTGGCCATTGGCATTTTATCCTTTTTTCTCACCTTTCAATTTCCAGGATACTGTTTGTGGTCTTTGAAAATCTAGAGTGTCTTGTATGTTACAGAACTATCATGTATATGAGTTATGTACAACAATCCTCAGGCCTTCATAGTATTAATGTTTTTATTAACATATATATATATATCCTCCTCTATGAATCATGAGACCTTGCCGTTGGTGAGGGGGCTTGAGTGCTCAGGGATACAGAGTAGCTGGACCGAAGGTGCAACCATATCGGAGAGGTATCTGTTGAGAGCCAGACTAAGGAATGATTCCTGAAAGAGGGCAGCAGCTCTTTCAGTAGTTGTTAGGGGCGCAAGTCACAATGACTTAAACGGCCATATCAACATCACTCAGTCCTCTGAGTACTGCGCAGCTGAAAGCAATGGAAAACTACAGCTGTTTTTTTTTCCAAGAAAATGTGGCTCTGCATTTTCAAAAGCAATAATGGAGGCGCCTTCCTTGGTAAAATATTCCAGAGGTAAAATAGTCCCCCGTTCGGATCTCCGGGTGGGGACTACTAAGGAAGGGGTCACCAGAAAAGTAAAAAATAACATTCTACGAGTCGGAGCGTGGAATGTTAGAAGCTTAAAAAAGGTTGGTAGGCTAGAGAATTTAAAAAGGGAAATGGATAGGGTAAACGTGGATATAGTAGGAATTAGTGAGGTTCGGTGGGAAGAGGAAGGCGACTTTTGGTCGGGTGACTTTAGAGTAATTAACTCAGCGTCAAATAATGGGCAGGCAGGAGTAGGTTTCGTGATGAACAAGAAAATAGGGAGGAGAGTGGAGTATTTCAAGCCGCATAGCGATAGAGTCATTGTAATAAGGATAAAATCAAAACCTAAACCGACAACGATTGTTAACGTCTATATGCCTACAAGCGCCCATGATGATGATGAGGTAGAATGTGTATACGAAGAGATTGATGAAGCAATTAAACACGTAAAAGGAGATGAAAATTTAATAATAGTTGGAGATTGGAATGCAAGCATTGGAAAAGGCAAGGAAGGAAATATAGTGGGTGAATACGGGCTGGGCAAAAGGAATGAAAGAGGGGACCGACTTATAGAGTTTTGCACGAAGTATAATTTAGTAATTGCCAACACCCAATTTAAAAATCATAATAGAAGAATATACACTTGGAAAAAGCCAGGCGATACTGCAAGGTATCAGATAGATTATATCATGGTTAAGCAAAGATTTAGAAATCAACTCGTGGACTGCAAAACTTACCCTGGAGCAGACATTGATAGCGACCATAATTTGGTGATAATGAAATGTAGATTGGGGTTTAAAAACCTGAAGAAAAGGTGTCAGATGAATCGGTGGAATTTAGAGAAGCTTGAGGAAGAGGAGGTAAAGAAGATTTTTGAGGAGGACATCGCTAGAGGTCTGAGTAAAAAAGATAAGATAGAAAATGTAGAAGAAGAATGGGAGAATGTTAAAAAGGAAATTCTTAAATCAGCAGAAGCGAACTTAGGCGGAATAAAGAGAACTGGTAGAAAACCTTGGGTTTCAGACGATATATTGCAGCTGATGGATGAACGTAGAAAATATAAGAATGCTAGTGATGAAGAAAGTAAAAGGAACTATCGGCAATTAAGAAATGCTATAAACAGGAAGTGCAAACTGGCGAAAGAAGAGTGGATTAAAGAAAAGTGTTCAGAAGTGGAAAGAGAAATGAACATTGGTAAAATAGACGGAGCGTACAGGAAAGTTAAGGAAAATTTTGGGGTACATAAATTAAAATCTAATAATGTGTTAAACAAAGATGGTACACCTATATATAATACGAAAGGTAAAGTCGATAGATGGGTGGAATATATTGAAGAGTTATACGGAGGAAATGAATTAGAAAATGGTTTTATAGAGGAAGAAGAGGAAGTTGAGGAGGATGAAATGGGAGAAACAATACTGAGATCTGAATTTAAGAGAGCATTAAAAGATTTAAATGGCAGAAAGGCTCCTGGAATAGACGGAATACCTGTAGAATTACTGCGCAGTGCAGGGGAGGAGGCGATTGATAGATTATACAAACTGGTGTGTAATATTTATGAAAAAGGGGAATTTCCGTCAGACTTCAAAAAAAGTGTTATAGTAATGATACCAAAGAAATCAGGGGCAGATAAATGTGAAGAATACAGAACAGTTAGTTTAACTAGTCATGCATCAAAAATCTTAACTAGAATTCTATACAGAAGAATTGAGAGGAGAGTGGAGGAAGTGTTAGGAGAAGACCAATTTGGTTTCAGGAAAAGTATAGGGACAAGGGAAGCAATTTTAGGCCTCAGATTAATAGTAGAAGGAAGATTAAAGAAAAACAAACCAACATACTTGGCGTTTGTAGACCTAGAAAAGGCATTCGATAACGTAGACTGGAATAAAATGTTCAGCATTTTAAAAAAATTAGGGTTCAAATACAGAGATAGAAGAACAATTGCTAACATGTACAGGAACCAAACAGCAACAGTAGCAATTGAAGAACATAAGAAAGAAGCCATAATAAGAAAGGGAGTCCGACAAGGATGTTCTCTATCTCCGTTACTTTTTAATCTTTACATGGAACTAGCAGTTAATGATGTTAAAGAACAATTTAGATTCGGAGTAACAGTACAAGGTGAAAAGATAAAGATGCTACGATTTGCTGATGATATAGTAATTCTAGCCGAGAATAAAAAGGATTTAGAAGAAACAATGAACGGCATAGATGAAGTCCTACGCAAGAACTATCGCATGAAAATAAACAAGAACAAAACAAAAGTAATGAAATGTAGTAGAAATAACAAAGATGGACCACTGAATGTGAAAATAGGAGGAGAAAAGATTATGGAGGTAGAAGAATTTTGTTATTTGGGAAGTAGAATTACTAAAGATGGACGAAGCACGAGCGATATAAAATTCCGAATAGCACAAGCTAAACGAGCCTTCAGTAAGAAATATAAGTTGTTTACATCAAAAATTAATTTAAATGTCAGGAAAAGATTTTTGAAAGTGTATGTTTGGAGTGTCGCTTTATATGGAAGTGAAACTTGGACAATCGGAGTATCTGAGAAGAAAAGGTTAGAAGCTTTTGAAATGTGGTGCTATAGGAGAATGTTAAAAATCAGATGGGTGGATAAAGTGACAAATGAGGAGGTATTGCGGCAAATAGATGAAGAAAGAAGCATTTGGAAAAATATAGTTAAAAGAAGAGACAGACTTATAGGCCACATACTAAGGCACCCTGGAATAGTCGCTTTAATTTTGGAAGGACAGGTAGAAGGGAAAAATTGTGTAGGCAGGCCACGTTTGGAATATGTAAAACAAATTGTTAGGGATGTAGAATGTAGAGGGTATACTGAAATGAAACGACTAGCACTAAATAGGGAATCTTGGAGAGCTGCATCAAACCAGTCAAATGACTGAAGACAAAAAAAAAAAAATATATATATATATATATTTATTTATTTATTTATTAATAATGATTTATGAGGTTTGTCTCAAAAGTAAGTGTACTGATTTTCCTACAAACAGGTAATGTAAAACGTCCTTCATGTAGCTTGGCTCTACATGTATACTTGTTTTAACTGGATTGGTTCAGTCAGTCGCGTATTACTGCTGTTCGTGTGTAGTCATGTTTTATAACCTCATCGTGGTTGCGATGGAGGAAACATTGAACAACACTATACTATCAATTTTTAAGTGAAACTCAACAAGTCTGCTACAGAAATATTTGATTCTTTAACCAAAACTTATAGAGACGCCACTCTATCGAAAACTATGGTTTTTAAGTGGTACATAGCTTTCAAAGAGGGCGGAGAAAATATTGAAAACGACCCTCACTCTGGAAGATCAACCTTGCCAACAAACAATGAAAATATGGAAGTGATGTGAGCTGTGCATTATACACAAAGAATTTGCAACTTTAGGACAGACAGTTTGTAGTGTCTTTAACAAAGATGTCTTGAAAAGACTTTGAAATGGGTCCAGCGAGTCTAAACAGACATTGGACATGATTCTAATTTTGCACAAGCACTTAAGAAACTGAAAATAAACAGATGTTACCATTTTCTAATTTAAAATTAATTTCTAAAGATTATAAAAACACTTTTGATATTTACAGAAAAGGAATGTACACTGATTTACACATAAATATAAAAGCGCGTGTACGCGCACGCACACACACACACACACACACACACACACACACACACACACACACACACACACACACACACACACACACACACACACACACACACACACACACACACACATAAAACTTCTTATTCTATTTCATCTACCAATCTTAATTTCAAATTCATAGTCTCATTTAGTCACCTCTGATGATCTGACCATATAAACCATGCATTTAAATTTTCAACATGTTTCTTGCAGTTAGTTTTCTTCCATTTTAATTTGATGTTCCTTGCATGATATTTATATAAAGAATACTACATTCATAAACATTCAAATAAATTTTTCAAAGTAAAAATACACACATTGTAGTAGAATGGCTAGAATATTGAACAAAACTAAATTTGTTTTAAATATTTTATTACATGATTACTAATGTTAATTATGAAACTAAAAGAAATTAAAATTCATATCTCTGTGATAGCTGCAAGTTAATAAATTTTCATTGTAATGGCTCATAGCTTTCAAAAGACATGATTTGGCAATTTGGTTTAATTTTTTAATAAAATGTTTAGTGTGATAAAACATATAAATAACAAAAATATCATTTATGGAACTCAATCAAGTTCTTAAACAACTGAACAATGAGCAACCCCCTCACCAGGCCAATGAGATGAGGATGATATGTATGGCATGTAAATGAAGTGTAGTTTTGTATAGACTCAAGTCAATCACTCTTGAGACATGTGGTTAATTGAACCCCATCCACCAAAGTACACTGGTATCCACTGTCTAATATTCAAATCCGTATAAAAGTGACCAAATGTAAACTAGAATTTGAACTTCAAAACCTTCAACTTTGAAAATCAACTGTTAAACAATTGATTTGTGACAATAAGTTTACTAGTGGATCAGGTCAGTGGACAAATTATTATTTTAACTTTCATTTCTAAATAAACCGATAAAGATATTATAACTAAGAATCCAGACAGGGAATTATCTACTTTTGTCACATCATTTTGCTTATAAAATTAATTTAATTGAAAAGTGTTGTTTCATATATAACTTATATCTTATCATTATCTTATATCTTATAACTTATTATCTTATACACTCCTCTACTTTACATGAACCAAGAACCTGGGTGATTAACCAGCTTTCAAAACCAACGTTGTTTTCTTGATATGAGTAAAATGCTGGGATATTTATTATGCAATAACAGCAATGGTATACATATTTTATAAAAGTTATTTTCAACTTTGCTCTATTATTTATTATATTTTATAAATTTATTTTACTTAAATTTAAATAAGCTTCATTTTTATATGAGGCTCGGCTAATAAATTTTGCACATACATAGCATGGACATGAAAAGAGGTATTGAAATAAAATAAAAAATAAGTAAAAGTACAATACCGTAGCTACAAAATGCAGTATTTATTTTTCAATATAATCCCCATTTACACTGCTAAACTTTTCCCAGCGTGTGACAAGTTTTTGCATTCTTTCACAGAAAAATTCTGGTGGTCTTTCTCAGATCCAAGTGACCACAGCTTCCTTCACCTCATCGTCGGTGGTGTAATGATTACTTTTGAGATCCCTCTTGAGATGAGGGAAGAAGTAGAAGTAGCACTGAGTCAAATCCGGCGAGTATGGTGGATGGGAATAGGCTCAAATTTCAGCTTGCGGAGAGTCATCAGAGAGTTCGTGCATTACTCATTGTGCATAGATTATACGGTAACCCAATTGCTCGATAATATGGCCTACTCGTTCTTTAGATATGCCTAACTGAATAGCGATGCATTGCTGGGTAACTCGCCAGTCACTTTGAAGCATTTGAAGTGCGTCGCCACACTTTAAATTGCCCACCTTCTTTCGATGTTTCTCGTCAGTCATAGACTGGTTGTCTGCTGCAAGGTGCATCCTCAATTGTCACTTTACCAGCTTCACTTTTGCTAAATTTCAACGCCCACCTATTCACAGTAGTACTCCTATCAACAGTTTCACTACTGTAAACTGCTTTTAAATGATGAAAAATATTCGATTCACATTTTCTGCCTTTAAAAATTTGATCACTGCACGCTGTTTTAACCGTGTTGACATATTGGCTGTGCTTGACTCCATTTTAATTGCTACTGAAAACAACTGGTGAATGGATTTCAAGAGATTATCACAGGTTTGTAGAGGGGAATTTTAGTTATCATGTGCTGCTACACCCAACTCGATAGTACCTTTAGTCTCCGTGTAGCATACTAGTGTGCAAAATTTATCAGCTGAGCCTTGTATATTATATTTAAAACCATATATATTATATATCAACATCATTTATTTTCCTGTACTATGTTAATTGACAATGTCCAACACAATAAGTTACAATGCAAAAGAGATGCCTCTTGGTTTGGAAATTTATAGCAGAAAAATGAATTTTATTAAAAAGTTGCAGCTGAGTTCAATGGCTTATTGCAGAAACCGTTGATAACATATAGAAAAAAATACAAAAGTTTTTTAAATGTAGCAAAATATACATACCTACAATGTATAAATAAATAATCCAAATTTTTTTTCTTCAGAAAATCAACTGCCACCTCTTAAAAGGAAGAAATATTAGTTTTTTGTTCTTTTGTTCTATCTCCCTACAACTTAAATATTCTTCAAAAATTTTTTTATAGCTTATACTTCATATATATAGACTTATCAAAAAATATCTAAAATTTTTTTTTAAATTATCGACCCCGGATCTAAATTGCACAAATGTTTTTTTATTTATTTATTTTTCTTAGTTTAGTTTTTATTGAAGAGGATGTTTAGATTTAGGAAAAAATTCTTTACTAAAGCGAATTTGTTAAATTTAACCGATATATATATATATATATATATATATATATATATATATATGAATATCTTTTAGAAAAATGTTTCTTAAAGTTTTCCCCATCTCTAAAAAATGTATTTCTATTTTTTTCTCTAATTCTTTTAATTTTAATTATTTAGAAACGGAAATTTCATATAATACCTTTTCCAGCTTTTTATTAAGATATCGGATAATGCAGAGCCTCGTTATTAACAATTATCAAGAATTTGCAATTTTTTTATACATATATGTAAACTGTTGTGTCTAAATTTTATTTTTCTTTATTTGTTTTTATTGTTTAAGAATAAGAAATAAGTATAAATACCTTATTCCTTTTAATAAATGGGTGTCAAGGAGAGGTTTTTCTTTCTCTACTTATCCATTAATGGACGTTTCCAACCACATTATCCCATTTATAACAGATCTCTTGCTGTGGGTGTATTGCTTCCTGCACAGTAAGGAACCCAGTCCATTATCTTATCCTTGTCTTTCGTATCCTTGGTATTGGGTCAATATTTAATTTTTAAAACATTTTAATATTATTTTCTTAATATAATGTACATTGCAATATTCTTCCTTAATTTTTAAGAGGATAACTTTTGATAGTTGTATAAAAATAACTTCAATACTGAAAAAACTTCATTATATAACTTCATACTTAAATAACTTCACTTACTATTATTATCTTAATATTTATCTCATGATGTGATTTGGAAATCGAGAAAATAAACTATTTTTTATTTTTTACGCTTTTAATGTAAATAAGCTTTTATAGCGTAATTTAAAATATATTAAATATTTTATTCTGACCATTACATAACAATTCTTAAATAGATCACGTCAGAAAATGGATAGGTTTGCTTCTCCACAGATGAAAATAAATTGTCTATTGCTTGGACGGATAAAACTTTGATAAAAAAAGCGTTACAAAACACATTTAAAGTATGTTTTTTTCTTTTTGAGGTGGAAGGGGCTAATGACCATAGCACTTGATGGCCCTAAAACTTCAAAAAAAATATATATAAAAAGATAAAAGACTGGCTAAGGTTATCCGAAATAATTATCTATTGATTTCTTCCAGGTAAGTTTTAATTTTGTTATAATTAGAAACTATGTTCTCTCTTAGTACCTCTCGTTTAACATAATTGATGGTATTTCTTGTTTACCACTAACTAGTTACTTCCTATCACTGTCGAGCTTAAAACTTAATGACTCATTTGGTAATAAATGGAAAATAATACGGATTTTATTTTCTATTCACTGTTCTCTTAACCTACACATTCAAATTCAGTTTCTGAAATTGTGCCAAGTAAATAAAAGAGCAGTACCATTTTTGACATTTTTTATAATATATAACTATCACTCCTAATTACCCTTGTCTAATTTAGGGTATATCTTAATTTTATCATTATTCAATTAATGGCAGTTAATTAGGAATGGTTTGTCTGATAATAAAAAAACTTGTATGTTTTGAAAAAACTTGATAAAGTGTTTGCAATAATGAAAAATCATTAATGTCCATTTCAATCAATAATGAAAAAAATGTTTAGATTTTTCTTTTGTGTATTTCACACTGGCATAAAGTTGAGATAAAAAATATACAGGGCAATTCTAAATGATGGACTCAATTTAGTAATTCTATATTTCCTGAATTATAAATTATATCTGACTGATCTATGTAGTAGTTGAGAGAGTAGGTCTGAAAGTTTAAAATAACATTGCTAGAGTGCATGTATTTTTGTAAACAACCACTAGCATACTTGTACCACCATTACATGTCAGTTGTAAGGTTTTCTGTGTTCTTGAGTATGGTAAATCTGTCAGCAACTGCAGTGCAGCATACATCTCATCTCAGATTTAACTTTAGTAACTCAGTAACACAAGAGATTCTTCGTAACGTGTGGGACAAGTTCAGACTCCGCTTAGATGTGTGCTGTGCAGCCATAGGAAACCACATTGAACATTTATGAATTGAATCTGTAAACTTTATTATGAGCATTATCAGATGTAATTTCCTTCACATTTGTCATTACTTTGTAATTTGGAATACAAGAGTGACTTATTCTGCACTTATCTTTGCCCCAGTTTATCAAGAGAAAATTTGAAAATGAAGTGAAGTAATTGTGTTAGTCAATCCTGGCCAACCCAAATTGCACCATGAGCTGCATTGATGACCTAAAATTTTCCAAGGACCACATAAATAAGAATAATTGCAATTTTTTTCAAAATCTGGCTTTATAACACAAATTTAGTGCTTATTGAGAATTTTTTTGTTTTGTAAGTGAATAATTTGAATGCAAGAGATAAACTGAAAGTGTTCTGTCAGTTATGGAAAGAAAATACCCACTGAACCAACAACAAAATATGTATTTGTATGATAATAAACATAAAATAAAAATAGTCACAAAAATCAAACAATATTTTGAATTTTATTTTAAATAAGAAACAAATATCAATGCGGGGGGCTATTTCTTTCAGTATGATACTTGAGTTTCTTTTCGCTTACTTAATCTTTCTAAATTTAAAGTTGCATACTTTAACTGGTTTTCCTGAATTATGTTTGTTATTGACGCTTTATTTTTGTTTTTGTTACATTTTATTTCAGAAAAAAAGCTTCACATACGTATGTAGATTGAAAGGCACTAACTATTATTTTTGGTAAAACAACTGATTAAAAAAGGTTTTTTGCTATTATGTACTTGCCATAAAATTCTATTTTTGGAATTGTAGGATATATATTGTTTAGTTCACTACCACATTGTAGGTTGATTAATTCCATGTGTAGGGTTTCTGAAACTGTAAAAACATGAACACCAAATGGAGAGCTGAACATCGTGGATGTTTTCACATAATTTTCCAGCTCTGGAAAGCAACAATTAAAGGCTGTTATAAATTTTCTCATTTTGTAAGCAAATTTTGAATGATTACGTTGCCGTTCTTTAGCAATGGAAATGTTGTGCATTATGATTTTTAAATTGGTTCTCCAACAATAATAATTTAATTTGGAATGCTTTAATGAAATTACAAGCATCAGTAATTACATTATTCTGACCCTGAAACTCTCCATATTTAACTGATTCGATTTCTGTAATCTCTACCAAGAAACATACATCTTGCAACCACTCTTCATTTCTTAATTTGGCAACAGGCACATTCTCCTTAGTCTTAAAAAATTAAATTTCTTTCCATAACTCAAAAAATCATCTTAAACATTCTCATCTAACAGCGACTCAACTATCTAAAACTGGTAAAATAAATTCTACATTGCCAATTTAAGGCATAACTTAATTTCTCCTTCAAATTCACTGACAATCAACTTACAGCTGTAAAATGTAAAATGTAAGCCATTACCAGACAACATTTTTTATGGTTAGGATTGCATCTTCAACTTTTTTAGTATCATTCAAGCTTGCAGGATTTAACAATCTTTGTGTAACCTGTAACACCACAAATAAATACTGCGAGCTGTAAAATGTCTGAAATATTTGTGCTTTAATCTAAAGCTAAAGAATATGCTATAAAATCGTTTAATATTGTAAGGCAAATTTAAAACTATTTCTTATGAAATATCATTAATGCAGAAAGTTCTTGTTTTACATGACAGACTTATATTTGAATATCCTTTACAATGGCTTGCTTGTTTACTAATTCCCCTTCCAAAAATGGCTTCATTTTTTTTTTTTCAATTGGTAATCTAACAGAATAACCTGCTTTAACAATATTTAAAAATGAAAGTTGTAACAATGAAATTAATGTACTTTGTTAGGCTTTTAATTTAGATTTAAGACTGGGAAGCTTTATTTTCTCACTTCCACATCAAATTTCAAATAGCTGCTATGTTTACTTTCATGATGTCATTTAACGTTGGATTCTTTAAAAGCAGCTACTATTCTTTACAAATTAAACATGATAATGTGGAATTATGCTTTATGAAGAAATAATCATCTTTCCAACAATCACCTAATTTTTTTTCATCTAGTTTTCTTTTCTTTGAATTCATGCTTCACAGCTAAAAAATAAATGAACTAATTAATAATATATCACTAAACAAATAAGTGCACCTAAACAAAGTCCCAAAAGGATTACCTTACCTCGCTTTGAAACACTTGTCTTATTTAAATAATATTAGTTCACTGCACATCTAGACTGTAGAGTTGTGTAGAGCTACATTACTCTAAACAGACTGCTATACACACGAATCTGAGAACAATGACAGACGAATCTTACAACTTGTCAAACCCTGTTGAAAGTGAGTAGTTAGAAAAATGACATGGGGCGAATTATGGTGTAAACATAAGTCCGTGCTCTGAGAAGCAGACTGAGAACTCAGCAGACATCATTAAGCGTGAAAAATATAAATCAGCAGAATCCATGCATTTCATATTCTTCATGTAATTATAGGAACTTAAAATACATTCTGAAATCTATTTGTAAAGGTAAATGTGGTGAGGGTAACTAAAGATTACTTTTTATGAAGCAAATTGAGCTACCAACTCAGTTGTAAAGGTAGTATTTTCTAATTTATGTTTATTTTTTCTTAACATTATTTTGTCTCGGAATATTAGCTCAGTTGTCTCTTCCTGAGACACTAAAGCCTTAAAAATTAAAACCACATGGATTATGAATTGAGCATAATTTTGAAAATGAATCAATGATTGGCTATCAGAAACTTGGAACGAAGAGTTAAAAGAAAAACTGAAAGAGTGGCTAATGATGAACCATCTGCTCGCAGATGGGTCAACAAGACAAAAAAAATAGCAGTCCAAGACTCCATAGCAACAAGACTCCATAGCAGTCCTTCAAGGCTCCTCTAATTACATATGCCCATCCATCTCAACATTATTTATGGTATATTTTAACATTATTCATCTGTGGTAAATATACCGTGCAATATATTTTACAGTAAGTAGTGCATTACTGAAACTTTTGTTTACAAAGCTTCAAATGCCAATTGCTTTTCGTGCAGAAATTTAAGAGCAATTTCAGAAGAGATACAGAGTTCATTCTTTAAAAGACAGCCTCACTATTTCTGGAATTAGTGACATGTGGAAGTGAATCACATAAAACTCTTTAAAATGTTCAGTATAATCCCTCTATGGAAGTGGGAGTGTGCAATGAGCCCTGTAGATTTTTGGGATTGCTGTGAAGTTTTAAGTTCCACAAGATTGAGGATCTTTTTTTGTGGCTTTTTTAGGGTACTTCTCTGTGGCTTTGAGTAGAGAAAAATGACTTGTGGAAAAATAAGTTGTTGTGGAAGGGGAAAAGAAAGTGAAATGCTAATAACCATGGGTTACTTAGTCAATACTTGCTTAGTTGTACATTTAAAAATAAAAATCGAATATTATTACGAAACAAAATAATCATTAATCACACTTGAATAAATTTTTATAGTTGATTTGCGTCTGTGTTAACAGGTGTCTGATCATTCATAGTAATGCTAGTTCTGAATATAATACATTCAATATCACTTGTCATTGTTTACAGATTTAGACACTTTTATTTTTCTTATTAGTGTATATGTGTGTATCTGGTTACTTAATATGTTCAAATATGTCGCACATGCACACATGTACTGGCAAAAAATAAGCTGTATATTGATTCAGTTGTATTAAAAACCAGGAATTTACATCGTGATTAGTATAATTTACTGATATGTAATTGCTTGAAAATTTTTAATTTTCAAATTGTTAAATTCTTACATTTTGTCTATGAATAGACTAAGAGCAATTTGATCTACCTTTCTGTTATATTATTTTCTAAACGATAATTTATTTATTTTCTTAGTAAAAAAAAAAAAACCAAAAGCTCAGGTTATCTACTTGTATACCTTGGAGAAGACTCCAAGGTAGTGTTTATATTTTACAAATATATTTAGTAAGTGCTGTGATTATGATTAAAAGCACAAATTACCTTTGTACCATTTCTTTTATAAAACATATAAATGTTTTTAAAAATTTTTTGATAAACAAGTTTTGTAGAGATGTATTATTGACCGAGCAAGTTCAAAACAACACCCATTTTAACTCAACCTTTTGGCATTAGTTTGTTCTGAAACAGTTACAGTCAAGCGTGTTTTACAATTTTATGAAAGTAAAGTTACTTTTAGGTGGAACCATGTTTATGTAACAATTATTCATAAAATTGTAAGTTTTAAAAAAGTGGGTCAATATAACTGTAGGGAGAACTACAACTATTTATCATTTGTTGCAATCATCTGGTTGGTGTTTTTGTGTATATTATATGTTTTTATTTATTAATTTCATTATGTATTTTATTAAATAATGATAAGATATAGTTAAAAGTGTTTTGAAGAAGAAAAAATGTTAAGTGGGAGTTCCTCCTAGTCATAGTTTTTCCAGAGAGAACTATGCATACAGTGGTAGTAGTATATTAAAATTTTTTTGGCTTGACATTCCAGAATCAATTTTATTTATTAAATAAAATACTTTACTGTTTTGTTTTAGAACAAAATTTATTTACGTAAAATGAACGAAGCCTATTGTTTACTAGTTACATTTAGGTTATTTTCTTCACATTCATATACAAATGAATCTATATGTTTATTGATTATTTGATTCCACTATATTGTATTGTATCGTTTTACCTAGTTCAGTTCAACATAATTTCAGTATATTGTATCAAGAATCCATCAATACTGAGTAAGGTGGCACACAGTTTTCTCTACTACTCTTGCTATTTGTAATTAGTAGGAAATACACTGCAGAAATTCTGCATAATAAAAGACTGCCAAAAAAGAAATTTCATTTTTTTTAAATTCCATATTTCTATAAAATTAATCACATGAATTTTTTCAAAATCCAAAAATTTTCTTTTTCAGTTCTTTCTCCATTTCTGGAATATACCCAAGCCTGTTTTATAAAAAAAATCTTTCTTCAAGATTAGTAGGTTTATTTTACAAATAAATCTATATAAAGTATTATAATGTTGAAATCTGAATTACAATCAACATAAATTATAACATTAATCTCTTTTTTTAACTGGTTTGCTGGATTTCCCCATTCTTTTATTTTAGTGTCAATCTCTTGTTGCTCAGTCTCACCTTATATCTTACATTTTCTTTACCTTCCTATCAGGCTTGTCCATTGTTTTATAAACTTACTCAATATTTGTCTAAACCTCTAAACTACAAAGCTTCTGTTTGTTTTCTGGTTTTCCTGTTGTGAATGATTAGTGCCATAAAGTGTGCTATACTCCATATAAATATTTTTTCAGCATTCTGGTTTTAATTCCACAATCTGTATTTGATAGCACCAGATCTCTTTTCTGTTTAAAATATTTCAGGCCTTGTATAGGTTGCTTTTTTGATATTTTTTTTTTAGTACATTCTTTGTGTTTTATTACCTGAGTAACAAATTCTTCGACATCTGGTATAAACGTTTCCTCTATATATAGTATTTAATCTCTCATTGGTTTCCTTCCTGTTTCATTACGGTATTTTTTTTTTTTTTTACATTCAGATTAACTTACATACACCCACTGCCACTGTTAGTATAATATCCATACCGTTCATTAATTTTTTTAACTTGCCTAAAATATCAATATTATTATGATTAGTATTTTTGTACTGATACCCGTTTGTGTAGGAACTGTCTAGACTGCAATTAAAAGAATTAGTACGACATTTAGACTTTTGTGCATTTGAGATATCAGTTTGCAATAAATAAGCATGTAACTTTCAGTTATATCCTGTTACCCAGCTATATTCCATCTGGTTTTTTATGTTGTCCTGATAAATTTATGGAAATATTAATCTTGTATATATTTTTCTTATGTTTATGTTGTGATATGTTTAAAATCCTACTATAAAATATCTTCATAATTATTTTTTTCGTAATCCTTGTTTTATATATTTTTAGACATTATCCGTAGTGGGTGGACTTCTTATGATCGTTTTACTTGGTCCTGGTGGTGTTTCAATGGATGAACATAAGAAGAAATGGTAGGTAGAATTTATTATTTGTGTGTATCAGATCAGAAAGAATTTAGAAGAGGGGAAAAAGAAAAATTATTTATATTTAAAAGGAACTGACTGTTAATTCTATTTATACTTAATATTTATTTAAGTTGTTCTGTTTCACATGTTGTAAGTGTTAAAAACATCAAGTACTTTATAATATATCTTTATTACATTGAAGAGCTGCAGAAGAAGAAAGATTGTGTGATACTTTCAGGTTTTAAGTGAACTTTTTTTGGAACAGTTTTTTATATATTTATATTAAAATATACATACACATGTAAAATGATTAAGTTTAATCGCATTAGTTTGTAACAAATTAACTGTTATCAATTTTATTTTGTAGAAAAAAAAATAGTATTTAACTTATCAAAATATTTAAATACGTATATATTTTCTTTAAAGGATATATATACTGCAAAAAGCATGAATAAGTTTTTATTTGAATGAAAAATATGTTTTATTTATATTTTTAATTGATTTTTTTTATAGTACATTTTTCTCAGTAAAAGTTTTTATTTGTTTACAAATGTATATAACTTGTTTTAATTATTACAAAAAAAATAATAAATAAAATATGATCAAGATTTGTTAAATAATTTTTACGCACAATTCTTTTTTTCCCTTTTTTTAAGAAATATAACTATACTGTCTACATTGTGATTAGTATTGACATTATTAAAAATATTGTAAACTGTGATTTTTTAAAGAAAAAGAATATTTAACATTGCAAAAAAAGATTCTCAGTTGAAATGTGAGTTTAATATATAATATTTCTCTTAATGGTTGTTCAGTTTATAATACTGTACTTAAAGTAAAAATGCCTTAATATTCTAACAGTTTATTTGTTTATTGATTTGTTTCTTTGTTTTACAAAAAAAAATTAAAAGTGAATGTATGAGGGACATTCGATAATTAAAGAGATAAATTGATGTAGAGAAAAAACGATTATTCAATGACAATGAAACTTACATTACTTTTCAGCATAGTCTCCAGAAACATTTAGATACTTATCCACCATTCTGTGAGCTTTCTGATTCTCACAGCGTAGAAGTCTTTACTATTTACTGTTTGAACCATTCGTGTTCCATTTTTTTGACTGCTTCATTGTCATCAAACATCTTGTCCTGTAAAACATTTTGAGCAGGCTGAACAAATGAAAATCAGATGGGGCGAGGTCTGGGCTGTAAGAGGATGTGACAACACCTCCCAACCCAACTTCTCAGATTTTTCTCCCTTTCTATGAGCGATGTGAAGGTGCGTGTTGTCATGCAAGACAGCACCTTTTGAGAGAGTACCCTGATGTTTTCACCCTATTGCGGGTCTCATGTTATGTTGTTCTTCTAAATAGTCATAGGTCTTGCGAGCCCCAGAAGACTCACTTTACTGGCTGACGCATGAGTTTTGAATTTTTTTTGTGGTCAAATCCGGATGTTTCCACTTAAGACTTTGCCATTTGGATTCAGGCTCAAAACGATGTATCCACATTTCTTCTTACATGGAAAGTCATACCTTCCACTTCAAACCATTCTTTGAGCTAAGAACAAATGCAAATCCAGGTGTCTTTTATGAGTGTTAGTCAACTGTCTTGAAACTCATCATATAATAATTCAACATGTGATGAATGATTGAATGCGTTGTTCCAACAATAATTTTACACAAACTAGCAATTTGGGAAATTTTGACTCGCTTGACTTGGCAAATAAGATCATTTATGCAATTTTGTAACGCAGCAGTCGAAAACTTCAACTGGTTGTCTTGGGCGATGATCTGTCATACTTGTTCTGCCTGAATTAAACTGTTCCACTCACTTGTACACGTTACAGCAGTTTAAACACTTTTTCCAACATTCTTGAGTAAATTTCTGCCTGTTTCATACCTGCTGATAGCAAAAGTTTTATCACTGAATGATAAAACAAGTTTCAATTGGAGCTGTTATTCTGAAATCAACAAAAGAGGTTATGTTAGATTAATTATGATCGAACAGCTGATTAAATGTATTCCAAGGTTGCCAACTTGACTCTCATTGTCACTGAGTGAACAGGTTTTTCTCATCAACTTGTCTTGTTAATTATAGAGTCCCTTGTAAAAACAGTACTTAGAAATCTCATTCAAATATTTATGAAAATATTTCTATCTACACACGTTCATTAAAGTCTGTCTAGTGGCATGTCTTAAGAATCATAATTTTTTAAACTATACTTTTGAATATTTTGATTCAAAAGTATTTTTAGTATTCAGTCTCTTAAGGATTGCTTACTGTAAGATTATGGCCAACTTATAAATTATAATTATGTTAATTTTTTTTTACAGAATAAATTATTGTAAAAATTATATATACATATATTTTTTTTTTAATGTAAAAATAACATGATTTATACAGAAATTCAGTGGTAGTGTACTGGGTGGAAGTATTACAAACTTATAATAATATTCTGTACTTATCACACTTTAAAAGTTTTTCATTATAGCTGCCAATAAAGAAACATGAAAGTATTAGTGTTTGTAGGGAAGAAGTAATTATGTATAAAAGACTAGTATAACATACTTAGTATTTGTTTTGCTGCAAGGACATTCTCTTGGGATCATAATTTTTATTTTAGTCATTGGGTCTATCCTGCAGCATTGTTGCTGTAAGGTAAGTGTTTTGTATTAATGATAAGAGCAGTACTGTAATCAAATTAAA
The DNA here is from genome assembly GCF_047948215.1 of Lycorma delicatula. Lineage (NCBI taxonomy): Eukaryota > Metazoa > Arthropoda > Insecta > Hemiptera > Fulgoridae > Lycorma > Lycorma delicatula. The sequence continues at coordinate 81,372,356 of NC_134465.1, forward strand.
TTAATTTAATTGTTGACTTGTCATACCTTACATTATTTTTTATATAGCCTGGTTTGAATCATTGAGTCCGAATATTTGAATCATTGTGTCTAAAAAATATAAACTTTATAAAATAGAAATTAAATCATTAGATAATTGTTAGAAAACTACTGACAGATGAATTAAGTTAAGTATTAGAAAGTTAATGTTATAAGAAATCTACAATAGATATCAATCATATGATACTGATAAAAAATAAGTTTTATATTTTTATAGCATTAGGCCAGTTAAAGAAAAGTTAAATTAAGATTGATATAAAAATTTGAGAAGAGTCGTTCTTGGATGAAAAAAACTGCATTTGATCCAAGAATCAGTCCCATGCTAGTATAATGATGCTTAGGGGTTGACAATTAAAAATAACCAACTCACATAATTTTTTTATTGTGTGTGTATATATATAGATTAGCATTAAGCAAATTTATATATATATATATAAATTTGCTTTGACTATTTACACTTTACATTTAATATTGTATTTTTTGACAACCAGGTGGGTTTTAATTATATTATTTATAAAATACACATAATACTAATTATTAAGAGACTAATTTAGCAGATAAAGGAATCTGGAATTTATGGTGAAAACCAGATAATTTATCAATCCCTCATCACAAATTAATAGTGTACCATATTTGTGAGTCATTTTTACTTCATTTGCACGTGTTTAATTAAGCCAACTCAATATTTATATTGAAAGCCACACTATATATATATATATATATATAGTATACATATATATAGTATATATATATATATTATATATATATTAATGTGTGTGTGTGCGCGTGCATAAACATTTACTAATGTTTATATAATCTACTTGGAAAACATGCCATATGATTATCAGGCAAACAATTATGATATTACATTGATTGAAACCCAACTTAACAGAGATCATTATTAAAATATGTTAATGACATAACTTGAAATATAATTGACTAATAAAATGATAAAAATCTTATGGTAAATTTATTATGTTACTTTGACAGTATATTTTTAATAAATTTATTTATTCTTAAATGCTATTCTTTATTATGTTATAGTTATTCATTGTTAAATTTTGTTTACTAATCTGTTGATTAAATCACTGAAATCTGTGATATTGAATTTTTATTTACTTTTTTGATTATTTTATTTGAATGAATATTATTCTTGTTTTAATTATTATAACAATTTACAATTTTTTTATTTCATAAATTTTTAAAGTATTATTTAAACATTAAGGATGAATTTATGTATAGATTGCAAAGATTGTCAATTTATATTAGAGGAGTGAGTAAGCTCAAATACCTCAGCCTAAAAGAATTTTTTATGTGTCTATTCTGATCCTTCAACCTTAGCTGTATGTCTTAAAAAGATGCAGAATCTCAATTAAACTGCACATCCATCAACTGGAAAGAGGATCTTTAACGGCAAATATCAAATTTGTTTATCAATGTTATATTGAAATATCAATGTTTATATTGAAATCCCCCTCACATTTTAGGAAAAGATGCCTAACAGCCTCATTGAATGTTTGCATAATTCTTCCAAAGTCTTCACTATAGAGTCAGAGTTATTTTTTAAAAAGATCTTCAATTTTTTTAAAGAAATTGTTCAGGTTTTCTGGAGGCTCCTGAATGAGAAAGTGGTAAACCTTTTGTAGGGTTTATGATTGTTTTATCAGAAACCCACTACTTAACTTAACTTCATTCTTCCCCAAAGATGTACTAACACCACATGCTAGCTTAGGTGTAAACTATGCTCTGCAAGTCATAAGATAAATGTGAAAATTTTCATGTTTTTTTTATAATAATAATACTGTTATTTTATTAAAACTAATTTTTTAATGTTATTTTAGGGAATATTAATTTTCTCTTTTCACTTGTTACTATTTAAGCAGTATCTAATTCCACTGTTTTCTTTCTTTTCTTTGTGGATGTAATCAGTTCAAGGCTGAATCTGTTAACTGAGCAGACCAATTGCAGATGTACTGTGAATGATTTGTCTTTATACAATGTAACAATTGGATTTTGGCCTCTAGTGTAATAATCAGTAATACAAGAAGTTCTATACACTTGAGAGCTTGCCCGACTATGCATGGGTCATTTTAATGATATGTATTTTTAGTAGAATTCAGATATATTACAAGTAATTGATCAGCAATACTAATATTTTTTAACAATAAAAAATATTGATGTGGTATTGATTGATGAGATAATCAATCTCATACTTGATAATTTCAATTATCGTCTATCTATTTATTCACTTTAAATTACTCACAACCAACCCTTAATATTTTGGTAAAATTAAACAAAAGACAAAATGAGTAATATTGATCATTATAAATTGTGAACTATTTTTAGTTAAATAGAAGTCATCCAAGTATCTTTGATGTTTAGATCCCACTCATGTTTGATTCACAATTATAACTTTCATTAAATATTAAAAATAAGTAAATTATTTGTGTAGTAATTATATCTGAGAAAAAGTGGAAATAATGCTTCTCATCATTTATTGAACTATCATTAAATGATTATATTGGTCAGACATCACAATATAAACAAAATGAATACAGCCAACATTGTTTAAAATTTATTATATTAACTTAATATGTAATTTAATTTGTTTTTTCTTTTTTTATATATATTCAAGTGCATAACTCCCTTTTTCTACCTTTTTACAAAAATATTTTTATTTTAAAATAAATATTTCAGTTAATAAATTTAGTGTACATAAACAGCAACAATTTATTGACATAAAAAAATTGTTTAACTATTATTTGTTATTTTGTAAATTACCTGGTCAAATTTTTTTATCAATTTACTTTATTTTTTTAGTTTAAGAGTTTTTAATGTGTATCTCATCGTCTGTTTCTAAATGAATATAATATTCACTTTATTGCAATAATGGTTATGGTTTGTTTATCTTTATACATAATTAAATATTTAAAACTTGATGTCATAAATTTGTATTAGAATATTAGTAGTAATTGTATAGATTTTAAAATTATCTGCCACTAGTGGTATGCAGTAGTTTATTTTATCTGGCATATATGTATTAGGGTGTGTATGTGTGCTCATTTCTTTTTTTATAATTATAGTTGCAGAAATAATTTATTAAGTTATAATGACCATATTCAAATATTAGCTACATAATGACAGTAATTAATTTTTTTTTTTACAATTAAATAAAGGAATATGTAATTACTTGATAATTACAATGTCAAATTATATTTTTTTATTAAAATTAATAAAAAAAACTCATCAGTGATAGTATGTTAGGAATATGGAGCGTTTCGGAAAAAGCCAAACTTCCAGAAATGATTCAGGGCACCAAAATTAGCAAAAAGTTTAATATCGACATAAGTCCTATTTTGCTTTGTTTTCCTTCTGGATACCATTTTGTGATTTTCAACAAAAAAATTAGGCAAATCTAAGACTAGTGTCTTTAGCCTGCAAAATAAAAATTTTTGACAATGTCAGCTTAGAAGATTTCAAAATGGCAGCCATCTTTAATTTTTTAATCTTCAGTATCTTTGTAATTATTTTTTTGGTTAAATAATTAAACATTTTATTTTGAACAAAAATTTTACACCTGTGCACTGTAATGCAAGTTGTTATTTTTTTGCCTGTTTTTATTTCCTCTACTAAATGTAATGAAATTATTAATAATTAATAGGAACCATTTTCATAATTGTTTTGTACACACTGACTTTATTTTAGCTTGTAGTGTAGTACGTTTTTCATTGAGTGTAAAATCTTTTCCACTTTTATTCCTCAGACATTAAATGCTTATATTATAAATAGCATTTATGTTATATAACCAATACTACTTTGTAGGAGGACACAAGATTTATAGATACAAGCCTTTATAATTTTGATTTTCAGCCAATATGTTGAAAAAAGATATTTACTAAAATTCTATTTTATGCTAGCAAAAACTTTTGTTAGCACAAATATTAATATAAAAATACAGTCATACTGAATTGGAAAAAAAAATTGAAAAACTCGTTTAGCCCTCAAGTTAGGATTAATTTTTTTTTAAACCATAATTCATAAACAATGTTTACAATAGAACTAATCAAAGTGTTAATGGTGTTAAAAGAATAATGCCAAATTCTTGAGCGTTGTGTTTTAAAATTAAGTTTGCAAATTCCCATTAAGATTTTTTTTGGTTTATTTTTAATCCATTAAAATTAGATTTACTTATTTCATTCTAACTTATTAATTTTTTCAATAGAAAAAGACGTATTTGTTGTAAAACAGTAACTTCAACAATTCCTTCTTATGGCTGTGATAGACATACAATCAAATATTAGTCTGAGTTGCTTTCTCTGATTGTAATATTTGTTATATAGTCAGTCCTATGATGAATAAATTGAATGTCTTTTGTAGGGTTGAACATCACATGTTTTTCAGTGTTGCCTGTCATATAGTACACAATAGTATATTTGGCTTGTGAAGGAAACCATTTGACTCCTCAGTTTCCCCTATAAGCCTGGCATAGAATATTTTTATTCTTGGGAATGGGTTTGCCAGACAAGTTACCTATTCATATTATGGTACATTTACATCGGCAAATATATGCTTACTTATAAAAAAATATTTTATTTTTATGAATAAATAACTTATTTGAAATAATTTTTTTTTTGAAAGCATGAATTTTCCATTTTTTCTTACATATTAACACTTGCAAACCACAGGAGCTTTGTTAAATAATTTGTGGATAGATTTGATTTTTATTTATGTTTTTAGATAAGTTCATAATGTGACTATGAGAAATATGTATTCATCAGGAAATAATTTGTATTCAAGATTAATAAATACAGTTTATCTAAAATTAATTTATTTAGTAATTAACTTTCAGTAATTGTATTTGCTATGGTTACAGCTAGTAAACTCCACCAACCTGTTACCTACATAAAGTTAACAATATTATTTAACTTTTAAATTTATTACTTATGGGTATATAAAAACCAATTTATTCAGCATGCCTTTACCCATTGGCGTCCTTATTGACCTGCATTATACTTATATGGCATCTTGAAGGTGTGTGATTATAATTATCACATGGGATGCCTTTTGTAGTTATTCAAATTTATATAATTAGATTATTTTGTAATTTATGTATAATTCATTTTTTTGCTGAAACTATGATGTATTTAATTATGTTTTTTGTAATTATTATCATTAATTCTTTCTGAGTATCTAAATATTTGACTATTTAATAATTTATTGTTATAATTTAGTAAATGTTCATAATTTATCTTTTTTTTCTTTATTGTATTACAGTCATTTAGAATATAAATATTGCTTGCTGTAATTTACACACATTAATGTTATTAGGTGAAGACATTACAAAAATATTGTTTTACATATGCAATATACATTGGTATAAAATACATCCATAGAGTTCAAGCTATTTCTGTTGTAATCTAGGAAAATGGCTACTAAAAGTCTGCTTTTTTGTAAAATGATAGTTCTTGAAATTTTATTTTAACTTTAATTGTACCTTTTCTATTAAGTTTTGTACAATAAAGTTTCTCTTCAAAATTCTAATTAAATGTTTCTGAAGATAAAAAAAAACAATTTTTAATATTTTGATTTCACATTATGATGATCTGAATGTAATAAATACATAGGTGAATATAAATGTATATAATTTAGTGACATCGATCAGAAAAGAAATGTAATATTATTTGTACATACCCTACTCTTGAGTTTGATACCCTACTCTTCCACAATAGATTTGTTGGTGGCATTGTTTACTTGCTTCAAAAAATAGTTGCATTTTAGCATCTTTTGGATTTGTTAAAGATAGTATTAAGTATATTTCACCTTTTTATACTGCGCAATTTACATTGAACAAAATGCATGGATTATTTTAATATTTAGTAAAATACTGTGGATTTGCTGACAGTCTGTGTAGTTTTGTGTATACCATGTACAAAATATGTTTACCAAATTTCATGTTGATAGCAAGAATATATATATATATATATATATATATATATATACTCTTGTGTGATTATACTTAAATATATAATGTATAATTTTTTAACTCGGTTTTGTATATGTTAATTATTGAGTTTTATTCAGCAGAATTTTTTTGCTGTTTTAAATTTTTAGTTTGTTTAGTTCATAAATTGATTAATTTAAAATGTCCAGTATGTAATTGCAAATAAGTAAAATGTCAGGTGAAGTTAGATTATAAAATTACTTAAATACAATAATTTACATAATATTGATTCTCTTAATTGTATGCAATATAAACTTCTGTCAAAGATTCCTTCTGACAATTGTATATCTGCTTAATTAATTTCCTTACACTCAGAAACACAAATATACAGGGTAAAAAACTTTATAATATGTCTGGAAACACTATCTGCTATCCACCATTTTGTATTTTTTACATAGATATTTATTTCTCACAAATTATATCAGTTGAAATGTATACTATTAAGTACCTAGAGGTTTATTTATATAAAAATAATGAACTTGATCACAGTGGCCATATAAACGTTTTAATTGTTAATATCTTTGCAACGGCTGGTTTATTTAAATGTTGTACAAAAAATTTTAAGCGTTTCATGGCAAAAACAGACACCTTGTTTATTCAAAAACGTTCATAAAAAACAAGGTTATGACAAAAATGATTGAAGTGTCACTTTAAATTAAAAAACTAGTTTTCATTTCTTAAATAAAATGAAATAATTCTACTTGATCTAAACTGGATTAATTTTATTAATTTTATCTTGCTGTAATAAATTAAAATTTAATAATTAAAAATATCACTATAAAAATAGATATTGACAATATAATTTGTCATTCTGTTGAAAAATGTAAATAACTTCTTTAAATTTTTGCTTACTCTAAAAAATAAAAGCAAGAATTTCTTGCTTTTATGTATTAGAGCAAGGGGTACCAGGGTGAACCCAGTAGTATGCAACCATAGTTCCAGTACACACGCCCTCTGCAGGAGTGGACCGGTATTTTGCTTGTACTCTTGGGAACCGTATGTCAGTCCCAATTAATAATTCTTCGCTGGATGTTGGTCCACTTGAAAAAACAAAAAGATTTCGACCGACTTTGTCAGTTGAAAATGGATCGAACAATAAGAAAACCGAGAGATGTAACAGAGAGTGCCAAGTTAACTAGTATCTAATATATATAAATACTTACAAGTGTAAAAAATACTGAACAAGTAAAAAGGACAATAAATACTGAAACTGCAAAAACATTTTCTGATAATGAAATTTTCAATTCAGTTTTTTATTAATTTAGAATATGTGAAGTAATTTTTAAATTTTTTAATAGTACTTAAAAAAAGTACTATATTGGGTTTGGGTTATGAACTGTTGCAGTTCATAATGCCATAGAGCAGTGGTTCTCAACCTTTTTTCTGCTGCGGCACATTTTAAACGATTTCGAAATTTGGCGGCACATAAAGAAAAAAATAAAAACTATTGTCTTATTACAACACACTGAATAAATATAGTTTATGACAAATTGTTAAATATGCAAATTTAACCAATACATACTACAAAATAACTAAACTTTATTGCGTGATTAAATTAAAAGCTAATAATTAAAATATTTTTAATGCGAAATTTGAGCTTGATGTTTTTTGATAATTTCATTTATATTTGGTCGTAAAAATGACAATGCTACTCTCATATCGTCTTCTACATTTAACAATCTTGATCTTTTTTTAGTTTTAATGTTGGCTAATGCTGAAAATCTGAATTCACACAAATAAGATGTGGAAAATTGTAATAAAATGTATAAAGCTTTTTTGGCTATGATTGGATACTCGCATCTGATGTTAATCCAAAATGAATTAATTGATTCTTCTGAATGTTTTAAAATTAAATCTCGATTACTGGAAAGCAAAATAAGTTCTTCCTCTTCATTCAAAGTTAAGTCAAATACAGAAATGTCTGTAATGAGAAATGGATTACGAACCCAATCAAATTTCTTAATATCTAATTTTGGGAAATAATGAACAATTCTCTCCTCTAACGCTGTCAAATGATCAAGAAAAATTACTTTAATTGTTTTATAACTGTCTTTAGGGACTGACTCAAACTTTTCTAAATTGCCTTCTTGAGCTTTATTTTTCCATAAAGTTATTTGTTTTTTGAGTCCCACCAGCTTATCGGTTGAGTTTAAGATATTTTCATTAGGCCCTTGCATACTTGAATTGATGTTGTTAAAAATAACAAAAATGTCTGATAAGTAAGCCAGTTTAGTGCACCATATTTTATCTTCCAACAGTTTTACAAATTCATGATTTTTATTTTGTTCAAAAAAAATTTTCATTTCATCTTTTAATTTCAGAACACGAGATAAAACTTTTCCTCTGGACAACCATCTTACTTCTGTATGGAGTAATAAAGATTCGTACTTGGCTTCCATTGCTTGGCATAATTCTTTAAATAATCTACTTTTTAATGGTCTAGATTTGATATAATTAACCATTTTTACACATTGTTCCAGAACTATTTTTAAATCTGATGGCAAAAATTTTGTTACAAGTGCTTCTCGATGCAAAAAACAATGGGTAACTAATATATTTTCATTTAATTCTTTAACATGTGCAACAAATCCTTTTATATGTCCAGTCATAGCTGGAGCACCATCTATGCAAATTCCAATACATGTCTTCCAAGAAACTTTAATTTCTTCTAAATATGAATTGATTACATTAAAAATATGTTTACCAGTTGTAAAATCAGATAACTCTCGACAACATAAAAATTGATTAATAATATCATTTTCATGAATAAACCTAACAAATGCAATTAATTGAGAATTTCCTGTAATATCGGTTGTTTCATCTATTTGTATAGCAAAATTCGAATTTGCAAGAGTTTTTGCAGTATTCTGCTCAATATTTTCAGACAAGTCTTTTATCCTGCGATGTATTGTATCATTTGAAAGGGGTATTTTGGAAATTTCAATATCAGCAGATCCACCAATCATTGTTTTAACAATTTTACGACACACAGGTAATATAATTTCTTCTGCCAAATTATGAGGCTTTAATTTTACTGCAATCAATTCAGCGATTTCATAAGAAGCGACTTGAGCCTTTTCAGACACACATAATTGTTTTTTAAAATTTTTTCCTTGCTTAAGTTTTGATGATAAATAACTTTCAAAGTAGCTTTTCTCTTTTGTTGAAAGCGAAGGATGGTTAGTCACCAAGTGACGTTGAAGTTTGCTAGGAACCATAGCACTGTTTGATAATTTAAAACCACATATTACACACTCGGGAACAACTATGTCATTTTCCATTGACGAGGTAAATCCAAATTGAAAAAAATCATCATTATATTTCCGAGGGACAACGTACTTTTTTGAGAAAGGTGTATATTTACTTGTTTCAGGGGTTGGTTCATTAACTTGGTCGTGAACGTCATCATTATCTCTATTTTCATCATTACACTTTTTTCTTTTTATCCATTTGTCCATTTTTAGAAGGGTCTGAAAAAATAAAAAAAAATATTGTCGAAAAATTAAAAAAAAATGGTTCAAATATAACATTTGAATTTATAATTATTAAAATTATTCAATAACTTGTAATTTATGAATATGGAAAATTTAACCTTTCTGAAATTGTATAACTTTCACTCAAATACAATTTTCCATAAATAAAAATTAAATTTTATGTGAATAAATGCGGACACTGTATGCGTGCAGCAATTCAGCACATAAGCTTGGGATTTTTTGAGAGATGTGTACACAGAGAACGTATTCAGTCACAGTAAACAAAAAGGAAACGTAAATCAATGGATATGTGTACTGCAAAGTTAATAAGTTTACAAATTTATAATTTGAAATTATATGCAAATTAATTAATAATAAACTGAATAATAACGTTTGCTAATTTTAACGAAATAAAAGGTGCAGTAACTACTATGCAACACCTTGTAAATTCCAACTATCACTAAAAACAACACGTTTATACGCAGAAATGACAAGCGTGCGCCAACTGAAGACAATTCCTATTGCTATGCATGCCACTTCATCACAATTCAGCACTAAGAAAAAACGCCTTGCAAAGTAAATAATAAAATAATTTTTTTTTGTGGATTTAAATATATATTCATGTTAAATATATTTTTATTTTTTTTAAATAATTTTTTAATATTATCATTATTATATATTTACAAAATTTGGCGGCACACAAAAGTGCCGCGGCACAGGGGTTGAGAATCACTGCCATAGAGGTTGAAAATTATTTATTGCTCAGACAAATTATTATAGGCTAAAAATACATTTTTAGTATATTATCTATTAATTAATATCTGATTTTACCTCTTAAAAATTACAATTTTTTTAAAAATAGAATCAGTTTCCAACTGGCTACTTTGTGAATACAGCTGTTATAACCTCACATGTAGTTAAGAAAGTTTATGTTAGATTGATTTTTTTTTGTGAATTCAGTGCGTATATTGAGTTTAAAACAAATTAAATTATTATTTAAAATAAGGTTTTAGTCGAATAGTGATAAAACATAAAAGTCATAAAGTATTCCAAAAAGGAAAGTATTCCTTAAAGACGTAAAGTAAGACATAAAAATATTATAAGTAATAGTGAAGATGAAAATTACTGAGGTTGAAAATGCCGTATTTGAACAACTTAAGATGAAACTGTATATGTTAGTAGTTTTACCACAAATAATTTTAATGGTGGTATACTTACCCCTAAATTTTTATTCTCTGAGATCTCAGTAAATGATGAAGTTTCACTGCAGATTAATCTTAAAATAAAAATCAATGAAGTTAAAATAAATGATTTAAACGCTGTGAAGGTAGAAGAATGGATGGAATTTTATACGGGTCATGTAAGTATTTATTATTATTGAATATTGTAACAAACAGGATTTGCCTCTTGTTAATTTTATTACTGTGTGTGTATATATATATATATATATATATATATATATATATATATATATATATATATATATATATATATATATACATAAATATGAAGTCAGTCTATGAAGAAATACCTAGAAGAAAGAAAATTCTGCTCAGTGGCCTCTTAAATATCCAACAGACTTTTGACAAGGTCTGGTTGCCTGCTCTCTCTATAGATTAAAATTAAAATTTCCTCAATCTACCTTGTCTTACAAAATTATCTTGAGATATTTCTCACAGATCAGATATTCTGATAAGTTATGAAGATTCTCCTACATCAGGTTGGGTGTTCAGGCTCAGTAGTGGGTCCTGTGTTGTATTCAATATTCACTGCAGACCTTCCAATTCTGGAAAATTGCTTGTTGCCTCATTCACCGATGACACAGCTATCCTTGCCGTTGATGAAGACCTTGGACTAGTCTCGAGGGTTTGCAATCAACATTAGATCTGTGCATGACTAAACAGATGTTAATTAATAAAAGAAAGTTAATCAGAATAAATCAAAGCACATCACACTCAGAAGAGGTGACTGTCCTAGTGCGAATCTGGATGGTGATTTGAGCACACAATCAGAGCGAGTACGGTATCATGGATTACACCTAGATTGGTGTTTGACCTGGAAATATCATGTGAAGGAGAAAAGAAAACAACTCAACAAGAAATATAGAATCGGCTAATGAGGAGAAATTTACCCTAACATCGTCTAATAAAATTTTGATATACAAAGTTTCCCTTTGAACTGATCTATATTATGTGGGAACAACAACAAAAGTAACAATTTCATACAAAGCTTCCAAAACAAGGTAACTGTTACAATTTCAGAAGCGGCATGGTGCAGGACGATGAGATTCACGAATACGTGTGTTTGAGAAATAGTACAACATTAAATACCAACGGCGAGGATAATTAAGGTTGAAATACTTCTATGTTCTAGACTGGGGAGTACTGGATGACAGATTGCAATTATTATCACCGATGCTATCATTATTATTTTACTTCAGTTCTTTACTCTTTTATTAATTGTTAGTGTTACAAGTGTTCTTGTTATTATCTACATTGTTCTGTGTCTATCGTCTCACTAACGGGTTTATTTACTTAAACACAAGTGTATAAGGTGTACCTCTTCCAGGTGTAGTATATCTACTTGCTGTAATTAAAAGTAAAAAAATGAATGCAACAAAGTAAAGATGTTTATGATTTTTTGTATAATTTATAAAATAAAAATAAATTGTATCTGTAATTCGCTTAGCATACACATATAGGACAGCCACTGTTAAATTATTATTAGGTGACTTTAAATGCCAGGTTTTGCTAAATATTATCAAAATATGTTTCTACTCGCCTTACAGATTTTTCTACAAATTGTAATTTTTTAAATCAAATAATTTGTTAAAACTCTCGTGGTAATTCTCATGAGTTTGTTTTTTCTAATCTCACTGACATTAGTGTTAATATTGGTTATGGTGAAATTTTTTATCATGATAAATATCGTTTACCATAGAGATAATGTTACCTAAGATTTTGAATTTTAATTTATACCTCATTAATTCTTACCAGATATAAAAATATTAATTTTGTAACATTCAACATTTACTAAATGAGAATTTGATTGTAAATAATATTTAGTTTTTATATTTCCACATAATATTGAAGTTTGCGCATGAAACATAGAAATTGAATTTGGTAGCAGATGAAAAATGCAATGCCTGACTGGGACTTGATATTAATCACAGATATAGAAATTTTTGGTTAGGAATTGCAACTACATAATAATAATATTGTTGATAGTCATGCACCAAAAATACTTATAAAAAATGTAATTTTTGAAGCAGTTCTCTAGTGAGAATTATCACAAATATTAATAAGAAAAACTTCCATAACTACAAAAACAATATAGATCTACCTTATTATTAACAATTATGTAAGAAAACATATATAATACTTAGTCATAAAATTTATTTTTTCATTATACTGTTAAAGTTGAGGAATCTTTATCTAATGATTACAAAGATTTTTTAAAATATGCTAATAAAAATTATGATAGATCTTCTATTTTAGTATAAAGAATATTTTAATAGTTGATAGTTCTTAATATCAGAGTTGTAAGTTTTTAATTTTTTTTTGTTTGTGAAAAGGACTAATGACTAAAGTCGATACTCAAAACCCACAAGAAAAAAAAATATTTCGGAAATAAATAATCTTTATTAGAGTGATGCTCTTATAAATAATAAGAAATAAAAAATAGAGGTATCTAATCTACTATAAATATGTTATTTGAAATTGACAACTGTACAATATTTAACAGAAGTAATATGTTGAACAAACAACTTACAATGTATTTTGTACAGTACAATATATATATTTTGTATGAGTACAATGTATTTTTTTATTACATTTTTCTAATCTTCTAAGATTGCTGCTGTTTGCAACAATGCTATCTTCTGGCAAAAGAACTGATAATAATTAGCTGAAAAGGTTTTTGAGAGAAAAAGATAGATAAATTTAAATTCACAAATTTTTATTTAATAATTTGAAATTCTATTTAAAATATATATATTTTTACAGTCTTTGATACATTGTAATTATCCTTATCTCATATACCTTATGTTAATAAGGTATACCTATTATACCTTATGTCATTTTAGATATAATCTGCATTAAACTGTTGTGGTTTATGTCATTTACTCTTCAGTTTAATATTTAATTCAATCATTTCATAATTTTGTTCTTTTTCATCAGTTTTATTTGCATATTGACTTTGCATGACTCCTGAACTTGATGTTTTGTTGGTTTTACTGTTTTTTGAAGAGCTTTCATTATATGTAAAGATAATTTTTGATGGCCATAGCTTAGTATTGATAGCATGAAGTATTCGTTTTTTACATATAAATATAATAAATATCAGTACACCTTGGAGTAAATTAAAGAAAAATATGGCTTGCCATAGCAGATCTAAGCTGGGTAAAATTAATTTTAATGGTTGTGATGCCCAAGGTATACCCATAACCAACAGCAGCTTTAAATATAAATTGAACCTGAAACAGATAATTATTTACTTATTTATTAATCATCAATAAATGTGTATAAACAGTTACATTTATGAGTAATTTAAGTATCATAAAATATGTAATAGTTAATTATTCTTAGGAATCTAAAATCCAAATCAAACTAACTTGAGAAACTAAAGGATGAAGTGATTTCCCAATGTTTCGTTGAATGGAATATGCTGTTTGCTATCAGTATCCCAAACCACTGAAATGCAGGTGATATTTAGTTATACGAATGATTCTTTGATTTTTTTCATTAGAAGGACTGGTGCTTCTTGTACTCAGGTGATTTACAGCATCAGAAGACTGGGACAGCTCATATAAAGCAAAAGGTTAATATACCTCCATCCTTTATAAAAAAAATATTATATACATTGCTTTATCTCTGTATAGTTGTTACACAGAGTGATCAACTCAAGATGGCCAAAGTAGGGATCTCAGAAACTGTAAGTTTTATGAGAAACTTTAAATGAGAAACTTCCCCAGATTTTTCCCTTCATTAAAAATACAATATTACCATTTTTGAAATCATTGTCCTTTTTCCAGTATGGTGGTAAACCATATTATTTCTAATGTAAACCCCATGTTTTTATTGCATTTTTGGATGGAAATATTATTTTAAAACATTTTTATTCTTTGGTATTTTTCTCTAAATGCAGCCGTTACAGAGCTATGGGCTGACAATAATAAACTAATAAATGCAATTTTAATGGTAAATAATTATCAGATGTTTTTTGCACTGTTGAAAGATTTCTCGAATTTAACAGTACAATCACTGATGGTTAGTGTTGCCCTTATTCAATGGTTGTTTGAATTGTCAAGAAATTAATAAATACTTTATTGGTATAAAGTATTGTACATCATTATATGTCAAAAGAAAATGCATTGATTGTCACAGAAGGACACAATAAAGTGAGATTTTCCATAAACTGCTAGTGCGCCGTTATCAATAATCAAATTTTGGCTTTGGTTTTCTACGCTCTCGAGCGTCAATTGTTGGAAAACTTTCTACTGCCACCTATTAATGACTTGTCTTCAGATTGTTGAATGCAAATGTATTTCCAACAAGACTGAGCTCCAGCACACAACTACGGTGAGGTTAAAGAGGTTTTAAAAGTTTATTTCCAAAATAATTGCTTGGCCAGTGAGAAGTCCAGACCTTTTTTCATTAGATTACATTCTCTGAGGATATGTGAAAGACCAATTGTACACATCTCTGTATACTTCAGTGGAAGAAATAACAGCTAAGGTGGTCAAAATTTTTTACTATATTTATTACAACACATTTTCTAAAGCTGATAACGATGTTTTCAGGAGGGGAACTGCCTGCATTTTTACTAATGGTGGCAATTTTGAAAATTTGTTATAACTGACACTGCAATTCTGTTGTAATTCTTCCTTCATAATAGATAAAACTAAAATGACACTGGTTCAAGGTAAAATTCTTTTAATCTTACTTTACTTTATTTTCAACTTTACTTAATTTATGAACTTTGAGAATAATGTTTAACAACCAGGTACCAATGCATTAGGTTTTCAATTAAAATAATATAGGTAGATGGCTGCCATATTTAATTTTACAATTGTCAGCCCATTGCCCCATAACAGCTGTGTTCAGAGAAAATATCCAAGAATTAAAATGTCTTGAAGTAATATTTTCTAGGCAGACGTAGAATAAAAATATGGGGTAAAATTGATAAAATGAGATTGGCAGCCATATTGGAAATTAATTTAAAAAATAATAATACTGTATTTTTAATTTAAGGAAAAATCTGGGGTAGATTCCCCTTTTAAAGTTTCTCATAAAAAATGTAACCCCAATGATGGCCGTGTTGAGTTGATCGTTCTGTATGATAGAAAGCATATGTACCTTTTTATAAAAATATAAATATAAAAATAAATTTGAGCTAATTAAAAAGCAATGAGAATTTCAGAATTATATATCTAAACTGGGAGAACTGATTCAATACAACAGATAAAAATGAACATTCTTTATCCAACCATGGTAAGCAAGAGTTTTCAAAATTTGCCTTTATTATGCACAGCTAATATGAAACATTTTAGTATACTTTAAATTAATGATTTATGTGCATTAATAATGTAGATAAATTCCATGTAAATTTTATTTATATAATAAAGTTTTCTTTTTTTCTAACCATAGCACAATCAATAAGATACCATAATTTTCAAGTACAGTACGCATGTTTTTCTGTAATCAGAAAATTAAAAACAATAAAACTGTTAAAATTGATAGTTTTAATTTGTATCTTCAAACTGAAACTGATGTAAATTATTATTTTAGATAAATTATTATTAAATTAATTATCAACTTCTGTTTGTTAGTCAATTTTCCTTTATAATAATACTGACAGATATGAAAACATATTTTCATAATTCATTGTTTACCTTTATCAAATTTTTTTAATAGTTTCATATATTTTCTGCAAGAATGTATTTATATACATATTATATTTACACCTATTTATTGTATTTCATCCCAGATTTCACAAAAACTACCTTCTACACACAACAATGATGCACTGACTAATCATCAAATCCTGTTATCCTGAAAGTAAAAAACCTAGTAGGATGAGAAATTCATTTGCAGAATTGATAATGAAAATTATAACCTTGGATGGAAGATGAGAAAAACAAAGTTTACTATCTTATCAGGATCTCAAAGAGCCAGCTTATGCTTGGTAGCAGTTTGTATTTATTGTTTCTCAACATTATTTTCATCAAAATGTAATTTTTCCTTTTTGTTATATTGAGAGTGGTTTTGTTTTCTTATAGCCAGCATGCTGATTTGAAGTCAGTCTGTTTCTGTTTAGAGAAGTATTGAAGGTGAGAAATAAGTCGTTTTAAGTGTTTATGATATCAACATGACAAGTTGAAATTAGTATTAAATAAATTTAGTTTGTTTTAATTCTCTCTGTGTAGGGGATCTCCCTAGAATTATATAGATCAGTGTTTCTTAAACTGTGTTCCACGCAACCCTGGGGTCCCGTGAAACTTACTTGGTTTTTTCTTAACATTCAAAACAAAACTATAAAAATTAACCCCCCCTGAAATTAAAAAATAGAATCCCAAATAACCATCGCTTCCACTAGTTTATGTAGTACGATTTTTTGTGTAACATCACGCCAAAATCCTGTCTTCACATCAGGCGTTTAGGTGTGCATGGTTGCCTGCATTATTGTGGACATTATTTAAATATGGTAATTTACACAGTAATCTTTTAAAATCCATAGGTGTATCCATAAATATATTAATGTGTTCACGCAAGTATGTATACATTAACTTACCCATCTGTGATTTTAATATGCGATCATTAGCATGGTTGTGAAAATAAATGAATAAAACCATAAGCACTGCATAAACAATCACAATATCGTCTTTGCATTTGACACAACCTCAAAATGAAAACACTATTGCCAACAATGGAGTTCAGATAATGTTTTCATTGATAAAGTATAGTTAGTGTAACAGAGCTAAAGATGATGAAATGATTTCATTTTCTGTCAATAAATAGTTTTCATCCAAGATAATTAAGAATTTAATTAATGCCATCTGTCATAAGTCCAGTCAAATTCAATTGCATTTATAACAAAATAAATGGAATAGTCACTTGTCGATGTGTGTCATATTTTTTTATTTTAAATGTTTACTTATTGATAAACTTTATTGATTTTGTCTTTGAAGTTTTAAAACCCATAAATTGTATTAATAATGTGTTTGTGTTTTATATTCCGCTGTTAATCATATTATCAATGTTAGTAACCATATAAACTTTATTCTGTTTTAAAAGGTAGCTGCCACACAATTTTTTGCTTTAAAATCATTTTCAAAATTTTGTTACAGGATGGAAAGGAGGTCACTCTCAAGCGTTTTACTGTAGAACTTGACTCTTCTACTTCGGGCTCAACAACTAAGTCTTTTGCTAAAGATAATGTTGATTATAACGAGAGTGCTATAAATAAAATGACCTCAAAAGAAGTTACGCCAGTTATTGCTTCTACAAGCAATCAATCCAGAGCAGTTACTAAAAAGCTCAGGAAGTATGATGTAAGTTATGTCTTTAGGATTCATGGCAATCCTCAGTGTGTTATATGCAGCAAGTTCTCCCAAATAGCTCCAGCTAAAATGCGTCGGCATTTGAAATCTGTTAATAGCAAATTAAAAGAAAAAGATGTTGAATTCTTTATTCAAAAAAGTGAAGAACTCTTAAAATTAAAAAGTTTTATGACTCAAATTACGAAAATGGTAAATGAGAAAGCAACTGAGGCTTCTTAGTCAGCTATCAGATAGCTCAACGCGGTGAAGCTTTCTCAATTGCGGAAAATCTTATTAAGCCTTCTACTATGGAGATAGTAAAATTTATGTCAGATGATAAATCAACAAAAGAAATTGCTAAGATCCCAATCTTGAATGACAGTAGGTCAGCGCATCAGAGATTTAGCGGCCATTTTAAAGAATGAACTTACTTTTCATCTGAAATCATGCAAATTTTCATTACAAATGGATGAATCTACCGACATAGCTGGACTCGCAGTTTTAATTGTAATCGTTAGATATGAGCACAAAAATGCATTATTGGGGGATCTTCTGTTCTGTAAATTTCTACCATATATACTACGGAGTGAAAATATATGATCTCCTCAAATTCTTTTCTTGAGCAAATACCATGGGACAACTGTATTTGATATCTGTACCTATGGAGTAAAAGGCCATGAGTGGCATCATTAATGGGGCTGTACAGCTTATTAAAAATATCGCCACAACTGTTCTAGTAGCCACTGCATGATCCATATTGTAAAAATATTCCACACTTGTTGCAAAAGAGCGCAGTTGTAAAAAAATTGTCTCCCAGTTATAGAATTGCTTTTGATGAGGTCAAAATGATTAATTTCATAAAATCTTGGCTACTAAATAATTGTTTATTCAAAATACTATGTGAGGATAGGGAAGTGTACATTCATCTCTTCTTTTACATACTAAAATTCGATGGTTATCTCGAGGAAAGATACTAACCCGTATTTTTGAGCTAAAAGTGCTTGCCTTTTTTTAGACCACAATTTTGAATAGAAAAATCAATTATTTGATAGAAATAGGCTGTTTAAAATTGCCTATTTAAGCGATATTTTTACAAAAATTGATGAACTTAATTTAATCCTTCGGGAAAACAACTAAATGAATTTACTACCCACGAAAAGATTCTTTCTTTTAAAAAAAATATTGAATTTTGGACAATTTGTGTGAGCTCCAATGATTTTTATTGCTTCCCAACAATAAAACGTTTTTCAGAAGAAGGTGTTCAAATAGAAAAAACATATATTGAAGAAATTATTCAGAACCTGAAAGGTTTGAGTGATGCCTTAAATAAGTATTTTTCAAATGAACAACAGGTTAAATATCAAAATTCATTGTGGTTTATTGTCAATGCAAAACCTTCAACAACTATGTTAGCAGAAGAATACAAAACTTTTATTGAAATGACCTCTGATTCAATGTTGCAAGAAAAATTTTAATTAATGATATTAATGGAATTCTGGTGCAGTTGATACTCAAAGATGTATCACCTCATTTGTCAAAAAAGGCATGTTGCCACTTTTACCATTTACAATTGCATATGTGTGCAAAACAAGGTTCTCAGCTTACGTGTCGACAAAAAATAAATATCGTCACAGAATGAATGCCAAACCTGACATGAGAATTGAACTTTCATTTATAAAACCTAATATTAAGTATATCTGTGATAATAAAATGCAGTACCACTCATTTCATTAAAATTCAAATTCTGTTTAAATAACTAGTTTTAAGATATTTTAAGAATTTTTGGATTAATGTTAAAATTATTATTTGAAGCAAATAAGTATTGTTCAAAATAATTTTCTCATTGTTACAAATAATCCATTGATAAAAAATTGCATTAAAACCGTACTATTGAAGCAAACCAGGGGTTCCACAAAAAAGGTGGGCATTAAAAAGGGTTCCACTTATAAAAAAGTTTAACAAACTCTGATATATAGATATAAAAAATGAATTTCTGCAGAACAAATGTTTATCAAAAATTATTTGTCTTCCAGTACAATTTGACTGAAGTTCTTTGTATTGAATATATTTCAAATTTAATTCTGTATTAAGTTAAAACAAAATATTTAAATTAAAAGTATAACTATACAATTAGATGTGTGTAAGATTATAATGTAAAACACACCAACTTTTCACAAAAAAAAATTTTCAACCAAAATCTACTCTTGTATCACGTACAGTAAAGAAACTAATCATGTAGAGTAGAGAAAGTTACGAGACTATTACAGATACATTCATAGAATTTCTATTATACAGAAGAACAACACATTTCTATTACTTTCATAACAACACAAGAAAAAATATTTAAAAACTTGTTAATTTTAATTTATGTAATTTTATCAGAAAAATACATTTTTATTTTTATGTATAATACAAATTTATTCAGATGTAGCTATCATAGATTCATTGATCTATTCTTCACAATCTCTACCAACAAAACATTACCACTCTTGCTCCATCTCTTGTATATCTGTATACAAACATCTTTAGCAGCTTTTAAACCATTCTGATTATTATTTTTTTATTATAAAGTCACACTTTCTTAAAATTAAGCCAATCAAATTTACATACCTTTCTTTCTCAGTTTTATTGTAATTTCTTGCGCATTCATCAGTTTCCGGTTTTAATACACGTTTAGTTATTTTATATGTACATAAAGTTCTATTGCTGTAGCTATAAACAGCACTAAATTTGATAAGAATAATATTATTGTTACAGTGTTATATATGATAAGATATTTAACCTTTGCTGAAATTGTAAACATAGATATGAGATTATATCAATATTAAACATAAATCATCAAATAAAAAAATAAAACTCTTATTCTGATCGGTACATAATAATAGATTATATAGGTTACATTAGGAATGAGTAGATAAGTACTCTGCTGATAAAAAACACTGCCCCAGCATTAGACCCAATTAATCAAGGTAAAGCGTAAAACCTTGATTAGGGCAGAATCACCAGAATCCGTAATTAATCGTAAGACAAAAAAATAGAAGTCATAGATTCCATATTAATTATTTAAAGTATAAACCCATGAAATGAAGTTAAGGTAAATACATGAAGATACTAAATATAAGAAATGAATAAAAAATAATTTACAATTCAGGTTTTAATGAAAATTATTTGGGCAGAAGACTAGAAAGAAGAATTCTGAGCTTCTTGAACTGAAACAAAAATGAGCATTTAAAAAATTATTTTGACGTAATCCCTTTAATGTTTGTTAAGCAGAAATAATAGACAGAAGAGTTATCTTTGGGTTACCTCCAAATCAAAGGGATAGCAATTGGCATGTGCCATTTTTTCATTCAGTGAGAAGTCTAGAACAGCATAAACAACATACGTGGAGCCAGGCCCTTGTTTGGTATTCGACTTTACACTCAAAATAAAGTTCATAACACTTTTTTACTAATGGAGTAATAAGGTTTAACCTTTGGGACTGAGTGTCACTTCTCCACATACATAACAAAAATTGTTAGGATGATTTAAACAAACTAGGCATTTTGTAACTAATGACTAATTAAAAGAAATAAAGTTGTAAATATGTAAAACACAATAATTCAGACACACAAAGCACTGACAATGGCGTGTTTACTGGTTCACTACTATCTCACAACTGGCATCGTTCTGATGAATGTGTGCTACACTAGATCATATTTGTACATGTCTATACATCTGAAACTGCACAACAGTAGTAACACTACTCTTTGAGTTAGTTCATTTGGTTCCATCTTATTTACAATGCTCTAGGAGCTTATACTTAACAATGGACAAATGGACGAAAAAACATTTTAAAATATTTAAAAAAATTAAAATAACAAAAAAACTGTGGGTGATGGAAAAATTCTGAATATCATTGCAGATTTCAATATTTCCACTAAGTTCAGAGAGCAAAGAGGGATTTCTGGTGATCCTTTGTGCACGAACAGGAGAATAAGGATCTCTGGGGAGTTGTGTATATGGTCTTGGAACACAAACGACAAAAGGATGTTCTTCTGTCCGCTCTCTCAACCCGGCTCGGTGTAATTTCAGACAGTCTGAAATTTTGCACAGACTATTTGATAATTTACTGCCTGATGATGATACTGTAATAGGTGAGACCACATACTATCAGCAAATGAGGCATGATGTTGCTCAGTTTTGTGAGGGTGCATTCCCCTTGGAGATTACTGAGGCCAAGGTATTTGAAGCTATCTGTAGTCTAGATAGAGGTAAAGCTCTTGGCCTTGATGCGATAATGGCGGAGCTCCTTGTTCATTCAGTAGAGTTAAGTGTGAGAAGTATCACACGGGTTATTAATAAATTCTTGTTTGGAGGATACTTCCCGCTGCATTGGAAGAAGGGGATTATGAAATTATTGTTTAAAGGTGGCAAAAGGATCCTGCTGTTAGTTCGTTATGCAGACCCTTGACATTACTGCTGGTTATTGGTAAGGTCTTTGAAAAGGTTCTGCACCTTCGTATAAATGAGAGGTTGACGTTTATTGATGGTTTAATAATGGATAATCAGTATAGGTTTGGTCCCTGAAAGGGTACTGAGGATATCATACTTCATGTGATGAGTGTGGTATCTTCCAGTTGGGGGGAATATGTCATAGGAATTTTCCTGGACGTTTCTGGGGCATTTAATAACCTGTGATAGCCTTCTGCTATATACTAATTACAGAAGAGAGATTGTACTGTAAGAGAATTGCAGGTTATGCAAAGTTACTTCAGTCATTGGGATGTGCTACTTCGTGAGGGCAGCCATAAAGTTGGGTAGTCACTGTCCAAGGATTGTCTGCTGGGCAGTGTGTTGGGTCCTTTATTGGGTTGATGGAGTTTGATTCACTTCTGCGGGTGAGGTTACCCCCAGCACGTGTCACATCGTGGCTTATGCTGACAATGGGTTCCTGCTGGTCGAAGGAGGTTCATGGAGAGAGGTTGAATTCCAAGCCAGTCAAGCATGCAGGATACTCAAGCTATGGGGCCATCAATATAAGATGACATTTAGTCCAGAGAAGACCATGATGACGCTCCTAAAAGGCCGTTTGACTGTGAGTCGGCGAGTCCATGTATCGATGTCAGGCCAACATATTAAATACGTTCAGTTTCAAAAGTACCTCGGGGTGTTTCTTATGAGAAATTGCATTTTAAGAAGTACCTTCAATACGTTGCAGGGATGACCTGCAATGTCTTCTTCGAAATTCGACGTGTGGTCAATCCTGATTGGGGTCTTAATTTTAAGACTGAGTATCTTGTACAAGGGCATCTGCAAGACAATTATGCAATATGTGGCACCTGCTTGGGCAGATAGGCTAAAATTAAAATGCTATTGGAATATTTTGTTACAAGCTCAATGCCTTATATTGCTAACGGTAATGGATGGTTACCGTATAATTTCACAGGCGTGAAACCGATAGATTTGATTGCATTTGAGAAGCAACAGCATTATTCTGCTAAGAAGTCAGGTGAATTGACTTTGGAGAAAATAAAGAAGATAGAACAGGATGGTGCCGCCCTGTGGTAGGTCAGATGTGATGAGAGAGTGTGTGGGCGTTATACGCATGATATTTTCCCTAATGTTGTTGATTTGGTGGATGCCTCTTGGGTAAACCTGAACAAGTATGTGATGCGATTTCTTACAGGGCATGGTGCTTTTTGGGGTAGATGTCAGAAATTCAGCCTGGTGGAATCTGGTATGCTTCCGAAATGTGGATTATTGGATGTGACATATGAATGCGCTAGGCACGACTTAATGCACATGGAGACCATCTGTCGGCTTGATATTATCAGTTCGACACTTGATCTGCATGTTAATTGGAAAAGCTGAGCCGAACAGATATTCAGTTCCTTCAATCTTAGAAAGTCATTCAGTCTTGTTTGAGACTTGGCAAAATGTGTTTTGTTTGGTGGTTATGTTAGTAGTACACCAATGGGAATGTCCCTTGTGCCATTCACATCGGGGGCATCCCAGCTGAGACTAGACTGAAAGATGTCATTGCTGAGGTATTGAAGATGACCTCCAGTAAAACCCATAAGGGCTAGGTACAGAGAGGGTGGTGTGGCGACCGAAACCATCACATGGAGGGTGTCTTCTATGGGGTCAGAATGTATGGGACACAAAAATTCTTTTATCACTAATGGGAAGACTATGCAGTCAGCATTGTTATGTTTCCTTGAAAAGTGCAATGCAGTGTTTCATTCATATTAAGCCTTAGTATGTGGCCTATAAGTCTGTCTCTTCTTTTAACTATATTTTTCCAAACGCTTCTTTCTTCATCTATTTGCCCAATACCTCTTCATTTGTCACTTTATCCACTCATCTGATTTTTAACATCCTCCTATAGCACCGCATTTCAAAAGCTTCTAATCTTTTCTTCTCAGATACTCCGATCGTCCAAGTTTCACTTCCATATAAAGCGACACTCCAAACATATACTTTCAAAAATCTTTTCCTGACATTTAAATTAATTTTTGATGTAAACAAATTATATTTCTTACTGAAGGCTCGTTTCGCTTGTGCTATTCTGCATTTTATATCGCTCCTGCTTCGTCCATCTTTAGTAATTCTACTTCCCAAATAACAAAATTCTTCTACCTCCATAATCTTTTCTCCTCCTATTTTCACATTCAGTGGTCCACTTTGTTATTTCTACTACATTTCATTACTTTTGTTTTGTTCTTGCTTATTTTCATGCGATAGTTCTTGCGTAGGACTTTATCTATGCCGTTCATTGTTTCTTCTAAATCCTTTTTACTCTCGGCTAGAATTACTATATCATCAGCAAATCGTAGCATCTTGTATCTTTTCATCTTGTACTGTTACTCCGAATCTAAATTGTTCTTTAACATCATTAACTGCTAGTTCCATGTAAAGATTAAAAAGTAACGGAGATAGGGAACATCCTTGTCGGACTCCCTTTCTTATTAGGGCTTCTTTCTTATGTACTTCAATTGTTACTGTTGCTGTTTGGTTCCTGTACATGTTAGCAATTGTTCTTCTATCTCTGTATTTGAACCCTAATTTTTTTAAAATGCTGAACATTTTATTCCAGTCTACGTTATCGAAAGCCTTTTCTAGGTCTATAAACGCCAAGTATGTTGGTTTGTTTTTCTTTAATCTTCCTTCTACTATTAATCTGAGGCCTAAAATTGCTTCCCTTGTCCCTATACTTTTCCTGAAACCAAATTGGTCTTCTCCTAACACTTCTTCCACTCTCCTCTCAATTCAAAAGACAAAAAAAAAGTAGACCGAGCTGGTCTAGTGGTTAAAATTATTATATAATAGCATTTCTAATATATATATATATATCTAGAGCTCAAAAGAAGGAATAGTAATCCTCATATTCAAAGAAGTTCAAGACATAAAATTGCTTTCTATCTTTTCCCATTTTCATATCAGATGTTTAAATTATGATAGAATTATTTTTTTTGATCTCAGATACACAAAAGATAACATTTAACAGATAGTATTAAGATATTGTCCCTACATTTAATGATAGATTTATGACATTCTATAATTAATAATTAAAAAATTGATGTTAGAAACATATAAAACAATAATTTTCTAGGAAAAAATATTAGCAGTTTAAAAGACCGAGAGGATTTAGCCAATCCTTTTTTATACCAGTATATATACTTTATATATATATATATATATATATATATATATATATATAAAGTTTAAATGTTAACATATCCTTTGTTTATATTTATGAATGTGTAATCTTTTTTTGAAAGAATAGTAACTTATTGTTTCCACTTCTATAAAAAAACTGGACAATAAAAGTTTTTTCCTACTACTTAACTCAATACTTCGCGTACAAGAAAAGGTCTTATTATGCTCCCCGCTCCATTTCTACTAAATTATCTATCCATTTAAAAAATTTTCCAATCAATTTATTTAAAATACAACTAAAAGATTTTATCTTACAGAAACAATATTACTCTGTTGATGAATTTTTAAATAATACTAATTTAAAAATTGAAAAAAACTGAATTTTCTGCAACTGTTAAACTTGCACATAAACACATGCTGAAATAATTTTCATTAATGCCTTTTGACTGTGAATTATTTGTTAGTTATCTTTTGTATTTAATATCTTCATATATTTTCCAAAACATAATTTCATGGGTTTATATTGTATGTAAATACATAATATGGACTTTAATAACATCTATTTTTTATCTTGTAATTAATTATGCATTCTCTGATGCTACTCCAAAAGGTTTTATTTATAATCTATGTAATATATTATTTATTATAATTATCATTATAATTAAAATATTAGCGGAAGATGTGGGGAGATGAGATGTGTAAGGAAGTGGAAGACCACAAGACTCCTTGTTTTTTTTATAAATTTATTATCTGTCGTAAGCAGCATGTTTGAAAAATTAATATATGTATATTTTATCAAACTTGTTAATCACAGTATGTAATTAAAGTTAGAGTAGGCCAGTCAAAGTGTAAAATAAATCTCTTTTATCCAAACAACACAATTAAAATTAAGTATGATAGAAAACAGCAACAATTATTTTAAGTACATCACCTACATCTTGATTTATAAATATAACATTCCAACATAAATTATAATTCATTAATAATTATCTAATAATTATCTTATACTTTGTACATTAAAATATATACTACTTTGATATGATTTGTTAGGTGGCATACTTCAAATTTTCCAATTTTCCAACAAAAGTTTTTTTTTTTGATAAATCATTTTATAGGTACTAAAAAAAAAATCAAAAAACTTTGGGATAAAATGGTGGTCATTTTATTTTTTCACAGCTAGATTCAAAGGTAATCTTAAACAGTTGTTAAACAATGAAATATTAAAAAAATAAAATTTAGTAAATGATTTTACCTCAAAATGATCTATTTTTTTATATGGGTTAACTATTTGGATCTCCTGAATGCTACTTTTGAAACTAGCTGTAAAAATATTAGAAGACTGCCCTTTTGATTTGTAATCTAAAGTTTTTTACATTATTTTTTTTTCAATTCTCTTTAAAATGCTGCATCGCAGTCTTCCACTTTTCATTTCAAAATCTTCAATGGCTCTCCATGAGGGCTTCAGTTGAGTAAGTCATCTCTTATGTCATAATTTTTATTCTCAGATATTTTCTCTTTAATGCAGTGATTCAGGAGTATACTAGTTACTAGTTGTACTTGTCGATAACATAAACATCATTAGTTGAACCTAAGTCCATGGAGTTGTAATTTTAATCTTTGTTTCATTGTATTTTTATATTCCATTGGTTTGGATAACTTTAAAAACTATAAGATTTTTTGTCTTAACAGTTTTACAACACTATAAATGAGATCCAAATTTTGTTCTGATTCTGTTCTAATAAATAAATGCAAAAAATGCAACACTGAAAAAATAAATTGTTTTATTTCAATTTATGAAAATTAGTTTAATGAAATCGACAAATTATTTTTCATTAAAATCTATAAAAATAAATATTATTACTTCAGACTATACAATAAAATTTTTGACAAAATGATCTTTTAATACAATTTAGAAAAATAATTAGTTTAATATCAACAAATAATTCAGTTACTATACCAATTAAAATTTATGAAATAGATTCACAACCATCAATTAAAATGTAAGCAAGGCTGTCTGTTCTATAAATGTTTTATACAGTATTAGTTGACAGGTACAATGTTTTATAGTTGATAGGTACAAATGGAGATCAGGTATATCTACTGAACAGTTGCGTTTAGTGAAAAATGTGCAAGAATTAGAATCTATTTTGAGTCATGGGTGGAATTAAATATCAAAAATGTTATAAAAATTGGGGCTTTCCATTTATAAAATGAAGTTGGTCGCCATATTCTAAAAATGATGAAGATTTAAAAAATGTCAATAGGGTATTTATAAGGTTTTGAAAGATAGATGAAAAGTTCCAGATTTAAATTTCTTTGAAGATTTTCCTGTATATGAGATTTTGATGGTTAACACTTAAAATGATTACTGTGTATAACACTACTATACATACCGCATATATTAAATATTATTTGTTGAAATATTGATAAAAAAAATAGAATCAGTTATAGTTACCGATCGTATAACGTATAATACACAATATCCCCGGGAGAGTCCATGCGTAGGCTGAATATTTTAAGAATTTTTTCCTCTGCTGGTCTTTATTCAGACTAAGGTAGGGCTGAGAATAACCACTAAAGACGTAAAAAAGATATGTTTTAGAATTCTTGAAAATTAATCGAGTAAACTTATTAAAGTTATTTCAAAAATTTCTATAAACAAAGTGGGACTATATTTTTACATACAGATTATTAGACATAGCAGTCATAACAACTTATATCTGAATATATGAAGTATTTATATGAATACTTAAAAACCACTTATTCAAAATTAAATTCAAATCAAATACTTTTGTTGTTTAACAATTATAAAATCATAGTAGTAACAAAAAATTTATATAAATAAACAAAACAGAATGACAAAAATATAAGGTGGGTGTACGAAAAATAGTTTTTCACTATTATATTACTAGGATAATTTGGAAAGTTCTTGGTCTGACACAAAGATGGCGCTGTAACGTAAAAATGACTATGGTTAAGTATTTTCACAGGATGCGAAAAATCATTACCGACAAAGAAATTGTCACAAAATCCAATGTCATATTAAATTATTACTGACTGAAGGTATGTAATAAGTAGGTCGGTCTTGATAGACCGACCTACTTCACCACATTTTACACAATGTTTTGGATATGAATACATTGGTATTCCAATGTGCACCAGATTTGATAACAGTCTACCAAAAACACATTCTACTTCTCGAGGATGTTATGATAAATACTTATTTAAACAGGATTATGATGAATTTCTTCAGATTTATAACGGTAGATAAAACATGAAATTAATAATAACACGCCAGAGACCAAACGCATTCCATTCAATGGGTGGCAGAGTAAATGAAAGGATGTCAAAGAGTGTGAAAACGGTTCCATCTGCAGGAAGAGTCATGGTCACACACATGGTGTTAATACGCCAATTATAAACACCAATAACCTATATTTCAAAATGCTTCCACATATATCTTTGAATATGGCTCCAGCGATTAGTTCCTCTTCGCAAACGTGAAATGGATGGTTCACTAGACAAAGATTCACTTCAAATGATAAGACCAAAACTGAGATAACCGCTTGATTTGTGGAGTTTGACAAATCGCATTACACTAACTGTAATAAAAAGTTGGAAAGAGATTACTCTACATGTATTAAATTGCAAGATGACTACATTAAAAATTTTGAAAATTTAAAAAAAAATTACTTGTCAGGATGAAAACTTACAGAACAGTTCATGTATTGTGTTCTTCAAATCAATACCATATTTTTATTTTTAAATAGAAATTAATATCTCAGTATACACTGAAGTAAAAAAATTATACACATTCATGCAAAAAGATTCTCATGAACATAGTAATTTTAAATTATAAAATGTAAAATGGCAGCTACTTTAATTTTTTAAATGATAACATCTCTCAAACTGTGTCAGTAAAAAATGAGACATTTTACTGAGAACAAAATGACATCTAATTATTCAAGTATAATATTAAATAATCAAATAATGATAGAAAATATTTAAGTATGAAGAAATATTTTGGTCAAATTTCATCTCCATCATTAAAAATCTTGTAAGTGAATTTTGATAATCTTAAAGTTATTAAGATTGGTAGCGTCTCGGCCTTTCACCCAGAGGTCCTGGGTTCGAATCCCGGTCAGGCATGGCATTTTTCACACACACTACAAATCATTCATCTCATCCTCTGAAGTAATGCTAAACTGTGGACTCGGAGGTTAAACAAAAAAAAAAGAAAAGTTATTAAGATTAAGAAATTTACTATTAAGATTAAAAAATTAACAATTTTTAGAATGAAAAAAGTAGTACTTCAACTTTACTAAATTTTCATCAGAAATGTGACCAAAATGGAGCATGGATGTCACCAATGGGTACAGGAGATGCCTAAAAAAGGAGAAAATTATTAGATGAGTTTCCATTCATTTAAAAAATGAATGCAATAAAATTGTAATGTGACAATTGCAATGGTTCCACTACTAATTAATTATTTTAATTTTGAATAATTAGGGAGATATATTATTACCTGAAAACTAGCCAGATGTCAAAGCATGTAACATTTAACCAGAAAAAATATGATATATTGACATCACATGACTTCTTTGTACACCTATTAAATTACATACACATTTTTTAAAACTAAAAGTATATAAAATTTTATTTCATAAATGGCTTCTGATATTTTTTTATTGTTATTATTGAATCATTATTTATCATATTTGTTTTTTACAATCAGAGCTTAATAATTACTAATACATCAATATATCTAAATTAAAAAAAAGATTTTGAAAAAAAAGGAGATTAAGTTGGATTAACACTGTGTGTCTTCCCCTTGTAAGATCCAATTATTTCATTAATTAAAATTTTATTTGGCAATAACTCTGGAACCAATAAAGATAAGTACCACTTGTGACATTGTTGAAAAGCTCTCAATGAGGGATTACTACATTTTAGAAAAATTCCAAAATCCAATTTTTTTTGGACTTTGGGTTTTTTTGGACACTTTTGGTCCAGTCGATTGCGATATAAGGAGGAAGTGCAAAACTTGATGTTACAACAGTCCTAAATCCAAAATTTCAACATCCTATGGCTAAACATTTTTGAATCATGCAAGATATATACGTATGTACAGACGTCACACTAAAACTAGACAAAATGGATTCAGGGATCGTCGAAATGGATATTTCCATTGAAATCTGAAATTTGTCAAAATACAAAAATTTACTTCGTACAAGGAAGTAAAACATATTATGATAACTCCTCACATTTGAAGAATTGAAAATAAAAATTCAAAAGTAACATTTCCACCATATTGTAAGCAACAATAAAGGTTTCAACCAACATGAAAAATGAACCTAATTACAGATTGAGATAGCGACAGCATGCATGTTGAACACTAGTAGCATAAGTAGTATTTCCAAAATGTATTTTTAAGTTAATACATTTTCAAATGACTATTTCTTTTTTATTTGATCATATCAGTTCTGCCAAATTACACAATTCATTACCAAATGTCTGTTGTTTATTGAGCAAGAGACTATTATAATAATAAAAACTGGTTATAACTAATAACACAAGCCGCAATGGTTGTGGTTTTTAGTCTTTGATAACCGATTCTTATGTATTTTTTAGTACTAAATCCTCAAATAACCTTCATTTTTTCCATCACATCAGTTATTTTCACAAATTGCAAAATTCATAAAAAGTTATGATAATGAACTAAAAATGAATAATTTTTTTATTTTGGTGTCAGATGCAATGCGATTGCTGAAGTATTAGGCACCACCAATGTTATAACGCACAAATAATCCACTGCTTTACCTGATTTGAGTATGGTCTTTGAGTATGGTGGTCCTCATCATTCTGTACAGGCATGGGAAGGAAGGTTCCTGGCTGAAAAGCCAGGATCAACTTCGCTCTACCTTCCATACAGATAGTGTGTGGTCTCAGATCAGGTTAGATACTTTCGAAGTTGGTTGTTATCGATGACACATCTTTTCCTTCAGAACTGGATCAAGTGTGGTTGAATGATTTTATTGAGCTAGGGAAACTTATGGTCAGTCACAGACCAGATCTGTCTCAATTCTCTCTTTTGGACAGTTGTTTTGATTGGGATATTATCTCTTTTTCATATTATTTATTAATACTTTATTGTCCCTTAGATAACTAAATGTGGTCCAACTTATACGGTTGTTTGTACAGAAGAAAATGCTATCTATTTTTGGGGTACAAGATACACACCATCATGTTCTTCTGTAAGTAATAATTAATTGTTTAGTACTATCACTTACTTAGTTAATATTATTCTCATGAATAATTTTTGTTTTTTACTTTTTACAGTGTGATGTTATACTCATTCGGTCTTATTTACTGTTTAATGTAAGCGTTAATCTTCTTTCAGTGTATTAATTTTGTTGCTATATATTGGTTTTATTAAGTGTAACTGATAAATTAAACAAATTAACAATTTAGTGTTTATTGATAATTCCAGCTTATCAGCTCTAATTTTCAAAATAATTTATGTTTTTGAGATTGTTTTTTAAATAAATATTTTTAAAAAATGCTAATACTAAAAAAAAGAAAGTAAGAAAATAATTATAACTTGAACATTTTAATACTACAGTAAACTGAGTATGTTGTCTTTAATTTTGTTTTATTACATATAGAACAAGTGAAAAAAAAAATGCCTTTTTCATTCTGAACAATTGTTATATGAAAAGTATTGATCAGTCATTGTTATGTAACACAGTGCTAAAGTTTTACTGGCATTGTGTGTGTGTGTGTGTGTGTGTGTGTGCGTGTGCGGGCGTGCGTGCAAGCGCATGTTTTATTGAAAATAAATATAGCTTTGTCCATATTAAATTAAGTAAATGAAAAAATATGGCTTTGGATACTGACATTTAATATTTTCTTAATTACCTTTCTTTCCAGGTCTGTATGTCCTGAGATACTCGAATTTCAAATGTTATTCAAACATCAGCTTTTACAAGCAATAGACTTTGAAAGTATAATGATTAGATTGGTGTATGGAACACTGTATATCCATGTATTGAGTGAAGTAAATCGTGTATTGATAGTGCTTTATCCATTACTATAATCCATTGCAGCTCAATAAAAATATTAAATGATTATGAAATATAATTTTCTCATTATTTCAGATTCATTTTTGTTTCTAATAAATAATTCTTTTATGTTGTTGATTTTTGAAAGTTTTCTTTTTTTGTAGGCATTTGATTCATCTTCTACCAGTTCATTAGCATCAACTAATCTCAAGATAGATATTGTTGCTGAACCTGAGGAAATACTTGCGTAAGTTAAATGAACATAAATTCACGCAGTTGAGCTACTTTTATTTTTTTATAAGGCTGCTAAAACATTTCAGTGGTACAAAGTTGGATTAGTGCCAAAGAGATGTTTCAGTGCATTCTATGATTAAAATGGAAGTTATTTGCTCTACAATTTATAAGCTTTTCAGCTTTTCTATGTATACCTTTTTTTTATTATACTCCATTGATAAATTTATCATGTTGAAGTTCGCAAGAAGTTCTGGCTAGAGTATTATGAACTGTTTAATAATTATTATGCTTCTGGGTATTGAAAAAAAAAACAGGCAGCAATACTTTTCTTCTATTATTTAGTATAATACTTTGCCACTGAGAAGTGTATTATAATTCAGTCAAAGACTTAATACCAAATGCATTCATTATAGAACCACCATCAATAAAACTAAATAACCTAATAAAAATCACTTAAAAAATTCAGTTTATCTGCCTTTTATAAAATTGGTTACTCTTAATGGTAGTAAGCTCTACATAGGACAAACTGGTTGGAATAGCTATATAAAAAACACAAAAACACTTCGCTCGACTACTGAATTCATTTTTACAAAACCACCTCTTTGAAACCAGTTGTACAAGCATCAGAAACCTGGAAATCTTATGCATAAATATGAAAGGACATGAACTAGACTCGCTTGAGTGGCTCTAAGTATACAAACATAAAATCAAAACTATAAATGAACAAATCCAGTTTCAATTACACACATTCTTTGAAAGATCACATATCACAATCATCCTTTAAATCTAATCCAAACAAACATCAGTGCCACACTCAACAATATCAAAATATTACCAGTGGCTTGATTTAAATTAGTTTTTAAACTTTCCCCTTCAGATAAATTTTATTGCAGTTGATTAAAAACTGTTTAATCCTCTAAAATACTCTTCACCTCAAATGACTTACCCTGATAGAAAAAAAATCTCTGAAAAGTCCCATAGGTAAGAGTCATCAGCCCACAGAGCTTCAATAAGAAGCAGCTGAAAATATATTAATTGGAAACTGTTAAAATAATTCTTGTGATACCTATCAAAAGAAAGAGGAAAAAAGCGTAAGAAAAGAAAGGGATATCAACCTGTAGAGGGACTACTACCTCTTATTAGGATAATTTATTATTTTGCTTAGGCTCATCTATTCCTGTACTTATAATAGTATGTAACATATTAAGATAGTTTATTAATTTAATCCACAACTTGAGTTGATGGTCATACCATAGAGCAGTTGTCTGATAACTCTTAATTAAAGTATGAAATCTGAATTCCATACTACTTTTTTATAACACATTCTGCAACTAATTAATTAATTTAATCTATGTTTCAGCTTATATGCGTCACCTAATCAAATCGCTAAAGGTGAGATTGTCACATTGTATGACTTATGTCCATTATGGCTTGGTCTTTTAGTACTGGTTGATACTACAGTGCCTTTGCCAAAATTGAGTACACTTACTTTTGTAGAGGGTAAACAAAATAATGAAAACAATTCATCCTGTTCTAAAAATTCTTTAACAGATACTTCTGAGTCTGTAAGTATCAAACATTTAGAACAAAAGTAATAATCTTCATAATTTTTATTATAGTAATATTAATGTTTTAATAATTATTAATATTATGTTTATACATTTTCATTAATATTTAAATGTACAGCACTGGATTGTACTGAGGATGATTCATTTTTTTAAATGTATGTGGAATGTATTTATTCTTTTCACTGTTGTTTACTTAGAAATTAAAAATAGAACTAAAGAAGATAAAAAAATTAAAAATATCACAGGAAATAAAATTAACACACATATATATATTTATGGCTATATATATACCTGTGACTTCCAACAAGTTTTTCTTTTTTTTTCTATTCATTCTACCTAAGTTACATTAATTCTAAGTTTCCTCTATTGGTAATTTTAATCATTAATGCAGCTTTTACAGTTTGTCATTTTTAAACCTCTCTCATGTAAGCCATTGTTTTAGATGGATAATTAGTGGTAATCATTCTGTACAAAGTAGAGGACTTTAAGGAGGCTGATTAAACATTTTTCTCCTAAGCTGTACAATGAGCTGTGTGATTTCAAATATTACGTTACAAAAGCACAATATGAAAGGATAGGATTTTGTGTCTTATGTTTTGATTGGCTGATATAATCATTTTTCTAGAATTTTTTTATTAAGAATCTATATTGATATTGATCCTCTTATCAAGAAATTAAACAGGCTTGTTTAATCAAAAGGTTTTTTTGACTAAACAATAGCCATGAATTTTCAGAAATGTTATTAACTTTAATTTTGTCTCAAGGATCTTGAATGTTGACTGCTTTGTTTTAATATTTTTGAATATAATCTCAAGATCTCACCTCAACAATTTGAAAAAAATAATTAATTTTTTTTTTTTGTTTATGTATATATATTTTGTTACATATATCTATATAATACACAATCTAATCTTTCATATGGCTATAACAACATGTGATAGCTTGCATATAAAACATCTATGGTGCTAGAAGTGTTATAAAGAATCTGAAGTCTGTATTGTTTTCTCTGAGAAGATGATGTTAATTCTCTGTCAGTTACTTAATGGTTAACAGTGTGATGAAGGTATTGATTGTAACATTGATTATTTTGTTAGGATACATGGCGAGCTGATATGCAACAATATAAAAAACTCTCGTTTTCATCA
Organism: Lycorma delicatula; assembly: GCF_047948215.1. Lineage (NCBI taxonomy): Eukaryota > Metazoa > Arthropoda > Insecta > Hemiptera > Fulgoridae > Lycorma > Lycorma delicatula. The sequence goes on from NC_134465.1 coordinate 81,408,056, forward strand.
TTTTTAGTTGATTGAATGAAAAAGACATTAGGAAAGATACCATTATTTGTTTTTGTAGTGTGTTTTGTTTTATTCTCTACTTAATATTGCAAGAGTGACCGTAACTTACAATTTTATGTGGTCAGTGAAACAATTTTTTACAACTTATTTGAAAATGAACTCCAAGAATTATTTTTAAAAAAATTCTACTGAACTATTATGAAAACTTTTGATCAAAACAGGAAAACATCTTAGGAAGATAAAAATAAATAAGGAATATTTAGACAGGAAAATATATGTTTTAAAGGAATTATTTATTACAATAAATAATTATTATAATAATTATTTGTATACAAATAATTACAAATTATTATTATTTGTATTACAAATAATTTTTTTTTTTTTGTAATTATTTGTGTACAAATTACAGATAATTACAGTAAAAATAACTTTTATTCTGTTTCTTAATTTGGATGTACAGGTCTGCAATCACTTTATCCGAAGTATTTTCATGATATCCAAAGTAAAACTGAAAAATTGGTTTTCTGAAAACTGATTTTCTTTAGGTTTGAATACAATAACTTTGTTATTAACAATAATTTGTAGAACAAGACGCTAGTTTTATATTTGAAAAATTTAATTAAAGTAGGTTTACCCGTTCCTGAGAAATAATTTTTTTTGTTGAAAATCACAAAATGGCGTTCGGAAGGAAAAAATCAAATTATGAAAAAATCCCTTTCGGCACGCCGGAAGGCGGAGGTTGATTTCACCGGTGCTAAGTAGGGGATAAAAAATATACCCTGCATAATAATTGGTGATTTCAATGCCCATTATCATTCGTGGGGCTCATAGTCATGTTCTTCCCGGGGAAGGATAGTTAACTGACTGAGGCAGAACTTAGATCTCTCTGCTTATTGAACAATGGATCATGCACATTTGTATCATCTTCATCAGATACATCTGTGTGCATCGATCTGTCGTGTTAAGCATCCCTATTTCCACTTCTTAACTGGCGCATTTCCAAAAATGTTTTTGGAAACGATCACAGACCGGTTGTTATCTTGATTGGTGATGGTGATTTGTCTCAGAGACAGCTATGTGGATGGGTGGTTGGGAAGGCAGACTGGATCGAATACAAAGAATTGTTTAGCCAATATGATGAAGTGATCCACCAACTTTCCATATTTGCACATCTGATATTTGATATTGCAAGTGATTTACATTACTTGGTGATTCAAAAAGGACTTCACAACTTTAAAAGCATATAAACATTTCTTTAGATAATTTTTAGAATCAGTTGAGGTCTCATTTCGTAGCAAAACACATCAAGTTTTGATTCTTGTAGTTCATAATACTGAATTCGGCTGCCGTGATGTTAAAAATGGATACATTTACTGGTGCAGAACATGGTTGGTATGTGTTTTAGTTTCAAGATTTGCAGTCATTAACTGCAATTCAACATAATTTTCGTATTGAGTAAAGTAGGAAGCCTTCTAGTAGGCATACAATTTATTCTTGGTACATAACCTTCATTGAGTCAGGTTCTTTTGTTAAACATATAAAATTACTAGGATGATCACACATCTCTGATGCTGTGGAACAACTCAGAGAAAGCTTTGCACGTGGTCCGAAGAAATCAACTGAACATGCATCATGTGAGATGACTGGCATTTCAGAAATGGCTATTTGGCATGTAATATGTAAACAATTGGACTTGAAGCCATTCAAACTAACCATGGTTGAACACATTACAGATGACGACAAAGTTGCTCAGCTGCAGTTTTCGGTGGAAATGATGGATAGAATTGCAGACAATAATACATTTTTAGACAGTGTAATTTTTAACGATGGGTCAATTTTTTACACCAGTGTGGCAATGTGAACACCCATAACTCTTGAATACGGGGTAGCGAAAACCCTCATGAAACTTGGCAGTACATTTGTGATAGCCCGAAGGTGAATGGTTTTTGATTCCTAAGCAAATAAAGACTGTACGTCCGTTCTTCTTCCTGGAGGTATGTGTGCGCTCTGGTGGGGTGGTCTGTTATATAGTTGGTGCTTGTGGGAACTGTATGTCTATCCCATTAAATTCTTCCTCGATGGTTGTGTTTCACTTGAAAAAACCAACAAACACTGAAGCTTAAAGAGTCTTCGACCGACGTTATCAGTTGAGGGTGTGTCTGATGATGATAAGAGAAATAATGTAATGAATGCTAAAACATCAGTAATTTGCTTTATTGTAGTGAAATAAAAGGAAGAAGGTAAATAGTTTACAAAGGTTTCAGCTTTCTTAATTCAAGTGCATTGTTGCAGCGTGTGGATCTGCAAAATCAATTAAATAACTTAGGACTGGCGCCCTGTTGATTGAGGTTACTGATGACAAATAGAGTCGGAAACTAGTGGTCCTTAAGTTCATTGGGAAGGAAGAGGTGGTGGTGGAACCACATAATACCTTAAATTCCAGCAAGGGGATTATCTTCCACCGTGACTTGGCTGGAATTGAACCCTCAGAGATAACAAAGGAACTGTCCCTGCAGTTACAAGTTGGTCCAAGTTTTGTCAGAACAAATAAAGACCCTCACTGCTGCGATTACAACATTGAGCTTGGGCAAGAATGTAACTTCTGCTAGAAAAACTAATGGTGGTTCATCTAACTCCATGTCCCAGACTCCATGTGGTTCAGACTCCATGTCTGAATATATCCCCTTAACATCTGGAAAACCAAGAAGTTCCTTGATGGAATGAAGAATGCAGGAAGGCATTAAGGGATTGCCACTGGGCTTTTGTGTAATCTCAATCATAGGCTTACAACAGAAATGCTCTGCACCTATCTCAATGCGAGGGCTGTATGCTGTCTTTGTTTATTACAACAAATATATTGTGTTCAGATGATGATAACGCAGAAGTGTTTTCCATCCATTAAAACTCAAAAAAACGATGTGTTTTTCTATGAAATGAGACATCAACCAAATCTGTAAGTTATCTCAATAGATTTTTATATGCTTTTTATGTTATGAAGTCCTTTTTGAATATCCGGTATATCAGGTGTTTCATTTTAATCCCCCAGGCGATTTTCTCATAAACTACGCACAATACAAAAAAAAAATGTCTTCAACAAAAGTTACTTGGACTGAAGGGGCGACACCTCATGGTGACCTTGGATTTCACTGTTAACACAATTTATTTCAAGGTTAACACAATTTTTTTTTTAATGGAATGACTTATTTTTGACTCCACAAATGAAAAGATTGGAAAAGTTTACATTGGAATATGTGGTCACACATATGATCTTGGAACATTTTTTGAAGGTCATACAATGTAATATTCATACTAGGCCATTTGTCTCACAAACTATGGAAAGATCATAAAAATGATTTTACAGAAGTTAACGAGGATAGGAGGGGAATATCTGACAGTGAACTTGATCATGATCTTGAGGTCCCCTTTGCAGGTCGTGCCAAGGTTTTTTGATAGCGCCAATGGAAAGAGCGACAAACGTCACGTCAACATACCCTTGAATTTAGTCATGACATTTTAAGATTATGTTTTATTTCTTCCAGCTTTTTGAAATTCATGGTTTAGGAATTAATCACATACGGTATCCGATTAAACAATTTGCTGAATTTCAAAGACAGTACCAGTTAACGTCTTCTCACAACTTAGAAAGCAGTGACTGTAAATATCTGTGAAGAGAATCCAGCACCTATATACCTATATACCTATATACCACCTATATACCACTACTTCTCATAGTTAGCAGTATGACCTTCAAAAAAAGTTTTAAGATCATATGTGTGACCAGATATTCCAATGTAAAATTTCTGATCTTTTCATTGGTGGGGCCAAAAGTAGGTCATCCCATTTAAAAAAATTTATGTTAACATTAAATAACAGTCAAGATCACCATGAAGTGCCTCCCCCTCCAGTCTGAGTAACTTTTGATTAGATCATTTTGTTTTATTGTGCATAGTTTTTGAAGAAATCATTTGTGGGGATTAAAATGAAACACCCAGGTATATACAGATTGTATCATGAAGTTCTCCCAGGACTTTTATAAGCTATCCTACTTGTGATAGCAATGAAGAAACCTCATTTAAACATATGTCCTAAAATGCTTCGTTTGCAAGTTAGTGGAAGATTACGCTCGGATTTCATCTACCCCAGTGAAATGAGATTGTACTGAAATTTTTAGAGCATTAATTAAGGAGCAGAATTAGCGATTTCTTATGGTTTCTGATTTTAGAAATCGAATAAACTAGGTTCTAGAACCATATCTGCAGTAGTGTTTGAGAAATCTGGGGTAAAAACCGTGTTTTTTTGTCATAAAATAATTTTTCTTAAGTGGGTAATAAACATGTACAAATTTTAAACAAAGCTTGAAGAGAATTTAATTCTGAACAAAATCATGTAAGATAAGTTGAATAAAACAAAGAAAAGCTGGAAAAAATTATTTAAAAAGGGTAAAAATTGAAAATTACTTTCCTTTTGTCCAATAATAAATAAAGTATAATTTTTTTTTTAATCAAAATATAAACAGAAACTGGAACAGACCAAATGATTGATTGAAAAAAAATTAGTAATTGAATTTCAGTGAATGAACCATGGTAGAACTAAGATGTCAAAAGCATCATTTCCATTGTGTTTTTTGTAATGTAAAATTGTCAGCTTCCAGTACTCACTTTGTGTTATTTTAAGCCCTTTGATGTAATTTTTTCTCATTTATTTATTAAATGCTTGTTTTGTCTTAATTTCTTAGGTTCCAAGCTGGATAAAGGCTGAACTGGCTGAAGATAATAATTCCTGGAGACCAGACATATATGATGTACCAAGCAGTCTTTTGAATAGTTAATTCCTTCTTTCAAATGATATTTATATTCTATTTCTAATTAAGTGTTCAAATAATTAATTTGCTGAAGTATTATTTATTATTAATTTTCTCTGTAATACAGTTACAATAAAAGCTACAAGTAGCATTAAGATACATAGAGCAATAGTCTGCTACTTACAATTTTACCTGTGGATGGTCAGAAGCTAATTAGTGTAAATCATCAATAAGAAATATCATTTTAATCCTTTTATTAGAATAAGAATGTGTTATTCATTAATATACTAAATTAAACAAAATCTATATCAATATTAAGAGAAAATGTAGAATCTTATTTATAATCTTAGAAATAGAAAATCAAAACATAAAATTATTCAACTTATAACAAAATTAAAAATTGTGACTTACTTGGTTTGTTGATAATTTCACATATTTTTTACCTCTTTGTTTATTTATTCTTTAGTTGAAGCAGCTTACCAACTCGAGAAGACTTCTTGATGCTAATTATAGAAAACAGCATCTCTTCATTAAAGTATATTTAAAATGTATTTTAGTTAGGTTGCCCTTTACTATATCAAAACCTCTGAACTTTTAAGTTTCCATTGGTGTTACTGCATCTTTATTGATCTTCCTGTGAATAATATCAACTTTAAGATTTTTGGCCAATAAAAAAATTAGTGTTTGTAACTTTAATTACTTCAAACAAAATTTGTCATTTTTATATTGATCTTCTGGCCCAAAAATTTACTCACACTTCTAATCCTTGGTTTCTATTATGGCAAAACTGTAATTAGGCAAATAGCTGAGGTATAAAAGAAGACATTTATGGCAAAAGATGAAAACAAAATATTTATTTTTGATTACGGAATAAATTATTCTTTTTACTTCTCTGAATACATGGATACAGCGTTCCATATACCTCGTGTCTTACGTCTAATCATTGTATTTTTAGTCTATTGCTTGTAAAAACTGATGTTTGAATAACATTTGAAATATGAGTTTCTCAGGACATAACAATCCTGGAGAGAAAGGTAATTGGGAAAATATTAAACGTCAGTATCCAAGTCATATTTATTTTCAATAAAACACACATATATATATATATATATATATATATATATATATATATATACACAATGCCACTCAAACTGCAGCACTGTGTTACATAACAATGACTGCATCAATACTTTTCATATAACAAATTGTTCAGAGTGAAAAGGCATTTTTTCACTTGTTCTAAATGTTCTAAACAAATTAAAGACAATACACTCAATTTACTGTGTAGTATTAAAATGTTCAAGTTGTACTTACTTGCTTACTTTTTTTTAGTTACTTTCTTTACTTAGTTAATTTTTTTTAGTATTAACATTTTTTAAAAATATTTATTTAAAAAAACAATCTCAAAAACATAAATTATTTTGAAAATTAGAGCTAATAAGCTGGAATTATCAATAAACACTAAATTGTTAATTTGTTTAATTTATCAGTTACACTTAATAAAACCAATATATAGTAACAAAATTAATACACTGAAAGAAGATTAACACTAACATTAAACAGTAAATAATACCGAATGAGTATAACATCAAACTGTAAAAAGTAAAAAAACAAAAATTATTCATGAGTTTTTTAACTAAGTAACTGATAGTACTAAACAATTAATTATTACTTTCAGAAGAACATGATGGTGTGTATCTTGCACCCTAAAAGTAGATAGCATTTTCTTCTGTACCAACAACCGTATAAGTTGGACCACATTTAGCTATCTAACAAACAACAAAGTAACATTAATAAATAATAGGAAAAAGAGATAATATCCCAATCAAAACAACTATCCAAAATAGAACATTAAGGCAGTTCTGGTCTGACTGACCATAAGTTTCCCTAGCTCAATACAGTCATTCAACCACACTTGATCCAGTTCTGAAGGAAAAGATGTGTCATCGATAACAACCAACTTCGAAAGTATCTAACCTGATCTGAGACCACACACTATCTGTATGGAAGGTAGAGCGAAGTTGATCCTGGCTTTTCAGCCAGGAACCTTCCTTCCCAAGCCTGTACAGAATGATATGGACCACCGTCCCTCTACAAGATCATACTCAGTCAGGTAAAGCAGTGGGTGCTTTGTGCGTCATAACATTGGTGCTGATGCCGCTGCCACCGCCGCCACTACTACTACTAATCATTAAGAAAAAACCACATTGGTAATCCTGTTAACTTCTGTTTTACATTCTGCAGTCAATTTATTGCTGTATAAGTACCATTGTACCACTTCGTTCAAATCATTTTATTCATATAAATAAATGTGCTTAATTCAATATTCATACATGTAGAATGCATTCTGTTGGAGGTGTAGAATGATCTGTTTTTTTAAAAGTAGTTTTTTGTTATAAACTTGCAGTTTGATAGAAATTTATCAATTTTATATAATTTGTAGCGATGAAAACATTGTGCTGTTTATGTACTGTTTTATGTACATTTATGTACAACTATGTTTTGTTCGAAAGAATTACAAATGTCAAATAAGCAATAACGGATTGTTAAATGTACCTGAGAGAGTTGTATGTATGATGATCATTTATTGAAACGGTGGTCCAGGAGTGACTGTAGAAATAGATGAGTCCTCATTTTCAGAAACAGCAGTGGGTTTCAGAAAACAGTGGGTATTTTAGAGATAGTTTCAGAGAAATACTTAATTGTTTCATGTATGCTGTTCTGAATCTTACTGAAAATACATTAATTCAGACAATAAGAGCATGCATTCAAAAAGGATCAACAATAATGTCTGACAAGTGGAAAACCTATGATGGTATTTCTCATTTGGATGGATATAATTTTCAACATTACATTGTAAATCATTCAGAAAATTTTGTAGATCCCATCACCGGAGCTCATACACAAAATATTGAAAATTTGTGGGCTTGTTCCAAAAAACGTAATATGAGGGAAAGTGGAACTGCTTGGCTAATGTTGGATTCATATCTGTGCGAATTCTTATGGCGTAATAGGCATAAAAATGAACATTTATTTAATATTATATTAAAATACATTAGTGAATCCTATCCAGTGAAATGAAATTTTTTTTTTTATTTGATGTTATTTGTATTTCAGTTTAGTAAGTTAGTGTGTTTATTTTGTTTAAACGAAATATGTTTGGTTCAGTTATGTGATATATGTACGATTCATCAGTAACCAAATTAATCTAACCAAACTTAACCTACACACGCTTTGTTCCCTAACCTTGACTAATTAACAATAAGTTTTTGATTATTTAAATAATAAATTCAGTAATGATGGCTAATAAGCTTGTTATTTTATTAATTTGTAAAGTATATTAATATGGAGAATGTTTAAAATGACCAGTATAAAACAACACATTAGTGTGTTTCCTCTAATGTTTCATTCATTAATCATTATAAAACGTGCTATATTAAGTAATTTTTAAGTTGAAAATTGTGAAAAAAGTGTGGGGGGAAAAGGAAAAGCATACCGAACAGTTTTCGTGTAACTTAACACAATACTTCAGCTTACAAGAAAGGGCTTTAATACCCTTCAAATAAATTACTGAACCATTTAAAAAGTATATTAATTTATTTAAAATATAATTAAAAAACTTTATTTTAAAGAGACAATATTACTGTCGATGAATTTTTAAACTATACTATTTAAAATTAAAAACCCTGAACTTTTTGCAAACCATTCAATGTGCATGTAAACGAGCCTCAAATAATTTTTTTTTAACGTTTTGTGAATTGTGATTTATTTTGTAGTTATTACTTGTATGATAATATTTAAATTATTATTCTTATATGAATACCTGGAAGTCTCCAGATATTCCATGCAGTTTTCTGCATTCGGAGACCATACACAGCTGCATCCCTTTTTTGTGGCGTGTGAGTGAGGTGTCTTGTACAGACTCAGGTCGACCTTATCTACCCACAGGGTTGGTCTAGTGGTTAACTCGCCATCACAAATCAGCTGATTTTGAAGCCGAGAGAGTTTTAAGGTTTAAATCCTAGTAAAGGATCTTCATACGACCTGAACACTAGATCGTGGGCACTGATGTTCTCTGGTGGTTGGGCCCCAATCAGCTGCACATCTCAGGAACGGTCGACCTGAGACTGTACAAGACTACACTTTATTTACATTAATACATATCATCCTCTGAAGTAATATCTTACGGTGGTTCCGGAGACTAAACAGAAAAAGAAGAGGCCGACCATATCTGAGACGTGGCCAACTGAAATCCAAACATCCAAAGAACACCGATATCCACGATCCAGCATCCAAATAAATGCAACTACTTTTATTAGGATACAATAATTCTTGACTTCAAGAGTAGCTGATTTACGACTACGAATCTCTACCGCTAGACCAACCTGGTGAGTTATACTTAAATTATAAATTTGGATGCTAATCAGATGAACTTTTTATTTTATAATTAATGGTATATTCTGTAATATTTTTGTGATCAAGGTTTTTCTACGGTTTCTCTTGAACTAACCAGCCAAATGATGGGAAAGTTTCTTTTTTTATGCGTGAAGTAGCCTACATACCCATTTCTGAAGTGATCATAATAAAAGAAACCTCTAAAATTTGAAATTGGATCCATTCACCTTGAAAACAGTCTACAATTCAAAATAAAACTGAACTTAAATAACTAGGATAATTCAAAATTATTGTGAAAGTAATAATTGATTATACATAAAAAGCACAAGACCTAAAAGGAAATGTAAAATAATCTTACTCGGTGACAATTGTGTCACACGTAAAAGTAAAATGTATATGTAAAAAATAGGCTACACCAAATTTTCCACTCGTGTACCAGGAAACAGGAAATTCAAAATAATATACAGAAAAAATAAATAATAAGAAAAATTATTTCTCACTTCTTTGAAGACAGGGAAAACTCAATATTATATATTAAATTGAAGACTGTGCAAATGGTTGACAAGGAACGGACAAATATTATTCCGATATCTACCGTAAAGGACAGAAGATGGCATAATTAATAACAAAAACACGGAAGACATAAAAAAAGTAAAATGCTAAGGAAGGAAAATCAGCAACTCCGACAAAGAAAATCAAAAACAACGTTAAAATGCTACAGACGTTCTAGAAATCCAATGATTGATATTTCTTTCTCTTCATATGTAGAACAAACACAAAACTGGCAAGTTTGGAAAAAAAATTATGACAATTTTTTAAAACAAGTTTCTCTTCAAAAAAGAAAAACATAAATTTGAGCCAAACAAAATTTATTTTGAGCCACACTAATCTGAAATTTATTTCTTGACTTCGTAATTATAAAAAAAACTCAAATAAAAATCTCCACGACTGAAAGGAATTTTCTCTTACTTTCAGATTTGAATTAACGAGATTCGACAGGTTATTAAATTTAATCAGGTTATTAAAAAATATATATATAACATGTAATACATTCAATTTTTTGGATAATTAATTAGTTTTCTTAATTTAATTTATAAAATTTTCCCAAGTACTTGTAATTTTGGGACAAAAACTTAATTTTATATAATTCAATAAAAAAGTATTTGTTTATTTAAATATTGAAATGTTAATTTTAATTAGAATAATAATAGAATACAAATTAAAAAGGTACATAAAAATTATATGCGTAATTAAAAAATCAAGATAAAAATAATTTGGATAAACGAAACTATGTAATATAGTTATAATAATAAAGCAGTAAATAGGTCTAATTTATTTCAGCAGAATAACCATAAAAAACAGAATAAACAATATTCAGATCGCTAACTTATTTGGCAGAGGTAATGGATTTGTTATAGGGTAAAAGAACAGTTAGTTACTAATAAAAAAAACCAACGAGCCCTTATAATTTATTACGAATGAAAAAATTAAAATTTTCACCAAGAATCTAGATTCTGTAAAAGGGGAGAGGAACGAATGAAAGAGATAACAAATTTATTAAAGTATAAAATACACACTGTTGTCAATATTCCTGTACCCACCAATATTATAATTGGCGGGAAGGCGATTGCCACGAACTGGTCACTTGTTCGGATCTTATCTCCCAACAGGGGGAAAGATCCAGCCTCGCACCAAATAGCTGAGCCAGTAACGCTAAATGTATTGGAGATTCTGGAGCACCGGAACTAAGCTGGTTCCCATGTACTAAGCTGCATTGTAGAATGGACATACTCATTTTAGTTTATGATAAAATTATCTATAATAAATCAATTCTGCATTAGATATTTCAAAATAATAGTCACGTAAAAGCAATAACGAAGCATTAATTAGAAAGTAAGTTCATATGCTGGATAAATTTTCCACATAATAAACATGACAATATTTATGAAAAAATTATTAAAAAAAGTATTTTTAATAATACTGTATTAATTAATTTTTTTAATACAAATAAAACTAATTATTAACTATTACTTAATATTATAAATTCTACTACATAAAAATTCATATTAGGTTATAAACCATTTCATTCTTTACCTTTAACAGTAATTTCAAATTTAAACAAAGGTACAAAAAAATAATGACAGTTCGACAAATAATAGTTTGAATAAAACATAGTAGTCGTCTGTGCAACAGGTAGGGGTTACTTAACCTACTTTGAGACAACGTTTGGAATTCCAATGTATTCCAGACATCCTATTGTCACTGAAATATATAATACAATCGCTGAATTAAATCATCACAACACACAGATGAATTTCTACTGGAAGCCACGTGTGAATCCTGGGTAAAAAAATAAAAATAAATATTACTTCAGACACCGTATTTAGAACTACTGTGGATCTACATATTTATGCTTTATAAACTTTAATGTGTAATAGTTTTAATAATTATGCAATTTTAAGTCAATTTTGAATTTTTACTACTTACATTTTTATTAGTTATTAAACCATATGTTTTATTATATAAAACTTATGTCCACTTATCATAAATATAAATCATTATTTGTGTATACTATATAGTAATATATTTCTCTTTACTAATATCAGGAATGAAATGGTTTTAGGTCATTGAAATACAAGTTTGTTTTCTTTAAAATATCTGTAAATTCTAGGACACTGTTTTAATTTTAGCTTACTTGTTAAATCAATGAATAATAGTGAATACAATGAATCATTTTTAATTGGTGCTGGAAATTGATCATTTTATAAATTAATAACACAAATTAAATTTTTTAACTCCAATTTTATTAAAAAAACTAATAAAAATTACTTTTTTTTAATATATATATAAAAAAAAAAAACAGTGGTACTAACCAATATCATTAACTGTCATCTCTCATATTCTGTAACAGTAGAAAGTTACTGAATAATAGTTCATTTTTTTTATCAGTCTTTTAGTGATGCTACATTATGTCGTGCATGGGTTGATAAAGGTTATTCATTTAATTTTATTAAAATAACAAAATTATCTTTTACTTGGATAACTTTTTTTTATTTTACAAGGAAGTTGGTAGTTCTTTTATGTATTGCCGAATAATGAAATTAATAATAACAGTATTGTACTTGTGACTGTGGGCATATTTTTCTTTTAAGTTTAAAATAACGAACAATTCTTGTATGTTTTTCAAATTATAATTTATTGTAATTTCATTTGATAGATTAACAAAAAAATTAAATAAAATTATAGATAAAGGTTAAACCTATTTTTTATTATATGGAAAAATGTACATAGCAAGCAGTTGTTCCAATCCCATAGTGCATTAATTAATGATATAACTCATTGGCACAATGAGAAAAATTAAACATAGTACATACTGGTTTTGCTTATGATTAAATTTATCATGCAATAATATAAATTTATATACTAGCATAATTACAATTAATTTTCCATAATGCTAATAGTATAAAAATTAAATTTATGTATATATATTTAAAGATTTTTTAAACGTCTTTTCTTTTTGAAAGCAAGAGATTTTTTCTCCTCAGTTTTTATAACTGGTTTGACTTCAGTTTTACCAATTGGAAAATAAGTTTCATCATCGCTTTCTTCCTGAAACAAAAGTATTTATTTAAAAGAAATAATAAGACATATTTAGAAAACTATGTAATAAATTATGAGAGCTATTCAGAAATTGAGTTCTAATTGCTTGTTTATAATAAATATATATAATATTTGTAATTCAACAAGGATATTGAGATAGTGCATGAAAGAATTTCTTATAAATACAGTTTATTACTCTTAAATAATAGATACAAAATAGCAATTCAAATTAATCACAAAGTTAATTTAGTAATAATTAAATTATTAATATTAAAATGCAATTCCAATTTACTAAAAACTTTACATTAAATAATAGAAACTAATATTGAATTAACAGTAAGATAACTATAAAAAAAAATCAACAATTCACTCAATGCAAGAATAATTCATTTTTACTGTTTATAAAACAACTACTGTACACTTTATAAATTAATAGAATACTAATAGAATACTCACAGATAACTCATCAGTTGTTTTCAACTACTGCCGAAAATGGAATACTTGTAATTCACTCATTCTTACCATTAACAAGGTTCAATTGTCAATGGATTTTGTAGCCATTAGGTACTAAACGTGTGAAAAATAAATCTTGTCATGTGCCTTACTCTTGGTAGAAATGACAATAATATTCTATTTTACCAGTCTTTGCTTCAACAGCACAAAATAGAATGACAGTAGATAAGCATGTAGAAATTACTGGTGGTTATGCACTGTGTTGTTAGCTACAGATTTATTTCTAACAGTTAATTGGAAGTTCATTTTTGGAATAGTTCTGTAAAGAGAGCTTATGAAAAAATTCAATAATTTATTTGAAAAGTATAAAAAAAATTCTACACTTTTTGACTAATATATTAACGTGTCAGATTTTATAATCAGATGTGATGGCTTTGAAACTGACTGCTGTTTAAAAAATACCGTGATAATAGGATTGGAAGGCTCTAAATGTTGATAATAACAACCTTTCAGTTTTATGATTATCAATGTAGAGGCTCCTGAAATGTCACAGCCCCTCTCAAGAATATTAAACAATCTGTATCAGATGCCCACTAAGTAAAATTAGGAGTTAAGTGGTTTCATGTTCCCTTTTCTGAGACAAATATACTATTACACATTAGTATTCCAAGTCTATATAAATGCTAGTGATGATGTAAAATTTTACAAGTAAAAACTTTCTCAGTACAGTACATCACAGTTACTGGTTGACTGTATGTGACCATTATTACTCACAGAGAAAGTGACTCCAGTCGGTACCTCTTTTGACATAATCTGACCTCAGTTCATATAAATATATTACCTTAAATCATTATTCCCTACATATTCACATATGTCGGGTTATGTTATGGTGAATTAATAATCTGTTAAAAATATATACTACTGTCTGTTTTCAATTAACAAATTATGCACGCTGTTTCTAGTAGGTGTAACACAATACATTTTAATCAGTTAAGAGGTTAGAATAGGTGTCTTGATATGTTGTATCAAATATTGAATCCTATTGTAAAAATTACTTACCTCTTCATCATAAATAATTTCATTTGCTTTCTTTGATTTACTTGTTTCTGGTTTTACTGTAGTCTTTACATCAGTTAGTTTTTCTTCTTTCATTACCTTCTTTTTTGGTGTTAATGCTTCTTCAAACACTCTTAAACAACAATAAATCAAGTAATATATTATGAATGAAAAAATTTTTTTTGTCTACTTTAAATAATAAAATTCTATTCTTTCAAGTGGTTACCTTACTAGCACTTTGTTTATTATCAATAAATACAAATCAAAGAACATTACAAGTAATGAATCATAATATCCATCTTCAGTTATAGTAGTAAACATATTACTTATGCTGTAATAGTAATTACTAATTACATATATATATATATATATATATATTATATTAATCCGATCAAAATAACAGAATTAATAAAATAAAATAAGATGACATCTACCTTATTCCATAATCCAAGCAAGAGCGCTTTCACGAGTACCTTGTGTCATCAGTTGCTCTATAATTCTTCAAATCTTTCCTTGATTTTAATTTTTTATTAATGACTTCATATTTTGTATAAATGCAATTTTTAATTTTAATTAACAATTTAAAATTTTGAATATAAAAAAAAAGTTTAGTTTTATTTCTGTCTTGATTTAATTGGAAAAGGATCTTTTAACAATTTTAAATCTCAATTTGAATTTTAATGTGTAATTTGCAACAAAAGATTTGAAAAATTATAAAGCAACTGATGATGCAAGATACTCGCGAAAGCGCTCCTGCTTGGATTATGGAATAAGGTAAGTGTCATCCTATTTTATTTTATTTTATTAATTCTGTACTTGGGTTGATCGGATTAATATAATTTGTATAGTGCAGGAATATGATTCCCTAAAGGATCAATTTTAGAAAAAGAAAAATATATCTAATGTTTAATATAGATTAAATATTTTTTCCTAATAAATTAATAAAAAATAATTAATCTTATATGTAAGTACACAAGTAATGAATTACGTAAAAAAAATTATTCTACTTTTAAGTACAATTCTGATTTAGACATTCTGATATATGGGACTGTACCTCTCTACCGCCTTGACCGGTTGTAACCAAAGTTAAGTCACAACAGTGACCCATATTCAGAAGTCATTGTACAAAATTTCATTATAGTTATTCAGTAGATATCAAACAAAACAATAACTGATGAAAAAAAGAAAAAAAAAAAGTATTATCCCCACCCCTGAATACTCCCCTAGGGGAGAAAAACTCCCCTACTACATAGCTAAAGTGACATACTAATGTAGTAGAATCATCTAATTAGTATAAGAATCTAAGTTTGAGTTCGGAAACTATAAAAAAGGAAAAGTTGTTAACCCCCCACCCAATTTATTGCCCTTTATTGGGCTTTGAATAAGACCAAAAACTATCAAAAAATATCTTGGCTACTTAAGGAACATTAAATTATGTAAAAAAAATACATCTATCCTTTGAGCAATATTTTGAAATATGAATCTCCCTGCTCCCTTGATCGATTGTGACCATAATGAATTGGCATCAATGCTCCATATACAGAAATAATCATGCCAAATTTCATTCAAATTTGTTCATGAAGGATGAAGATGTCAAGCAAAAACAGACCAATATACATACTTTTATTCTTCTGGAGTTTTTCAATTGTAAAATTGTTTACTTTTTTCTTAAAGGGGTCATGAAATTTCAAGATTTACGTGTTCCTTCATTAAATTTTTAGCATACTTTACTTTATATAGTATACTGTACAGCTGCACAGTATAACTTTATAACTGTGAAAGTTAATATATATTTTTTGAAAAATTTTAAATTTTTTTAGTGTAATTTAATGCTTTTATTACTATTTAAGTTTTATTACCTTACCTTCAACAGCAAAACTGTCATTTGGGTGATGGTCTTATAAAATTATCTGCTAACTACTGCAGACAGTGCTGATAACTGAATCCTAATGAACAAAATCGTACACACTGTTATTACAACCTCACAGTATTATTTCTTCTTTTTTATTTTCTACACACCGGTTTGAAATTTTTCTTTTGGATATTTTCTTTTTCTGAATAGAATTTATTTTTGTTAAAATGCTAAGATGGTTTTTTTGTTCAGAAAAAGGGCCCATTTTCCAGATTGTTCACCTATTAAAACTGAAAGATAAAATAAAATTTAGTTTCCTCTTGAATGGGGAACTTTGTACATAATGGGATTTAATTACCTATAACCACAGCAGATGCTACTGATATAATTTACAAAACAAATCCGATAATATCCTTGAGCTTTTGCAGTGAATAATTTTCTAAAATTAAAAAAAAAAGTAGTAATAATAAATTAACCAATTTAATGATTTAAATAATAAATTTAAAACATACTTTTTTCTTTTGGCACATTCTTCATAAAGTTCTGCACATGACTCTTCAAAATATAAAAATGGAAACTGTAAATTTTTTAATGATCTGCTTTCTCCATTAGTAGAACAATTTTCTAAGAATTTCTGTTCATTGAACGGTTCAGTAATGACACTTTCTGAAAATTAAAGCAATCTTTAGGAAAATTTTAGTTTATTTGCTTATTATTATACAATGAAATAGTGTTAAATCTTTATTTTGATCACATGAATACATTATGAATGGATTGATTATAGTAGACCACTGCTCCAGTAATTTCCTGGGCAGCATCACAAAATATATAATTAATTATAAAATAAAAATTGTTGCGATTCATATATGAAATTAAATTAAATTATGAAGTAATTTACATACTTGTACATGAAGGTAATAAATATAAAAAATAATACAAAATTATTAACAATTTATTTTGTAAAGTATAATGAAAAATATTTGAGTACATATTGTATATATACTTTGAACAGAAGTATAGAAAATTCTGAGCGTCTTTAATTAGCATAATTTTAAAAATTCTTAGAGAAAAAAAACTTTTTATGTATTTTAAATAAACTGAAGAAACATTTTTTAAATACTGTAGTTCAATAATAAATTGATAAAAAATGGCAATGGCAGCATAATAAGGCCTTTTCTCATAAGTGATGTGTTATATTGAGTTATATGAAAACAGCTCTGTTGTGTGATTTGATAGAAGTGGATATTGTTTGTTATTTCTTAATAAGTGGTTATTCTTTTTAGCAAAAATAACACATTCAGTTGTTATTACATGAATAATTTTTTTTACATAAAGAATCATTAAACAAAACTGTTTTGAATTTGGGTGAGATTCAAAAGCTGTATACATAGTCTAAGTTAGTAAAGTTTCTAAAGAACTCTAACATAAAGCATAACTTTTTCACATTAATATTTTATTATGGATTATAAAAATCCTGCCAAACAGTTTACATAAAATGGCTAATCATTTAGTAATTTTAAATATATTTAAACAAATTTTATTAACAAATATTGATAATAATAATAATAATTGCCATAATGTGAGAGGCAAAATAATTTAATAGTTGAAAAAAATATGGCCCATTTGTTTGAAAATATGCTATACAGTAATTCAATAAAAGCCACTTAAAATTGATTTATGTGGATTTTTTGCAAGAAAAAAGCATATTACAATATTGTTAGTTCTTAGATTAGGTTTTATTAGGAATAAGAGGCTTAGCTTTAACAACTGAGCAAATTGGCTTTTAGTTAAGACTTTGTACAATCCTCAATAACAAACAAAAGTACTTGGAGTTCAATAGACAGAGTCACTATCCCACTACACCCAAGAAAGCAGTGGAAAGTGGCTACCCTATCAGCTATTAGAATGTAATGTTATTGATGGAATGAAGATGGTAGCTGACCTGATTCCCATTGAAGGGATAAAGGATAAGTAAAGGAGATGGAATATGAAGAGATGAACAACCCACAGAGGAGCTGCATTAGACTTGTAGATTAGAGAAGTAGGAGTAATTGGAGGAAACATTGTAGTTATGATAATATTACACATATACATTAATTATAATCAGGAACATAACCAGTTCAAAACGGAAGGGGCAGCTTTCTGAATGTAATCTCCTTCATTGGGTAAGGGTAGTCCATGAGGAGGGGGGTTACTATGCAATAATATATAATAACAAAAGGAAGAATAAAATATTTATTTAAAAAATCTAATTTTGTAACAATAGTTTGCAAGGATTCGATGCAAATTGACTGACTACAGCTTCAACTAATTGCTCCTCATTAGTGAAAACCCATTGTTGGAAAATGCTTAACATAGCTAATCCATTTAACCTGTTTTCACCAGCGGTGCTTCTTAGCCGTGTTTTAATATGATGAAGGGAACTAATTGAAGCTTGATAGTACTTAATGTGCAGGACTGTGAAAGTAATATCAGCACAGCCTTTCTAACAGTCATATAAAACGATTTGCTCTTTTATAACCTCAATTATGTCTGGCACTTCCTGTTGCATCTGAGAAGCAGCAGTGGTATGTTGCTATGAAGTCCAGTGAGTTGACTTTGGATAAAGTTCGAGAAATTGAATAACATGCCAATGTCTTGTGGCAAGTTAGATGGGATGAGACAGAGTGTGGGTATTACATGCATGATCTCTTTCCAAATGTTGTTGGTTTGCGGACGCCTCTTGGGTACACTCTAATAAATATGTGACGCAATTTCTTTCTGGTCATGGTACTTTTAGGAACAGACTGCAGAAATTCGGCCTGGTAGATTCTGAGATGTGTTCTCAGTGTGGACAATTGGATGACACCTACCATGTTTTTTATGAATGCTAGAAGTACGAGTTAATGCGCATGGAGACCATCTGTCAGCTTGATAATATCGACTCGATGTTGGATCTGCGTGTAAACTGGAGGAGCCAGGCCAAATGGGGCAATAGTGGAGAGTTTTATAGTATACTTAACAAAAGAAAGGATCACTGAGGAGATGTAGAGCCGTGGTTGGATTTCTCTTGTATTATGTTTTGTTTTATAAATTGTTTTTTGTTTTGTTTCAGTGTTAATGTGATGTTATTGTTCCATGTAGTATTTTTATGTTTCGTGTTGTGTGTTGAACTCACTTTTACCTTTTACGGATAGGTAGTTTAGTTCCTTTGTTTAGTTAAGTTCTTTCAGTCACTTAAGACTCTGTAAAATGTGTTTTGTTTTGAGTTCATTAAATAGTAGTACACCGATGTAAATGTCACTCGTCGCATCGGTGGGATCCTGGCAGAGACGGACTGAAATATGTCAAAAGCCGAGGTTTTGGAGATGACCTCTGGTAAAGCCATAAGGGCTAGGAATGTAGGGGGTGGTGGAGAATGTCTTTCCCCTATGGGGGGTCAGCATGTACCTCATTCCACATTTTGAACCACAATTCCTTTCTCCTTCAACTTCTAAATTGTAGAAAGTTACACAAGATGACTTCATCTTGTGTAATGAATGGAGTGAAAGTACTTACTTTCACTCCATTCATCCAATGAAACACGTCTGATGTTAATTGGATAGAAATTTATCAGTGGAAATGCAGTTAATTTTTCTGCAGAAAATCTTACTTCTAAAGATGATATGGAATCTTTTCTAAAATTTGGTTGGATTTTTGGCTGAACGATTGCTTCTATGCTTCTGTTGGTCAGCAATGGGGGTGCTGGTTATATCAACATTCAAATACATTGCAATGTCGCCTGTTTGTTTAAAATGGTAGTTGTGGTGTTCTCCACATTTTCCCGATTAACTCCTAGCATGTCAAGAATAGTTTGAATGTGCTAGTTGGCCTTGACTGTGTCAAAAACACAAAGGCAAATGTTCTTCAATTGAAGGGCATTTGCTATGGGTTTCATTATAGCGGAATACTTAGCAATTAATGCTAGTGACACAATAAATGAAAATCTACACACTGCTGCATCTATTTGATAAGCATTTTTTCTTAATGCTGCATTTCCCTCTTCAGCTAAGGTCTCTAATGCATTTACAATACCAACGAAGTGATCCTTAAAAATACAGATGCTCTTTTTTTTCTCTGATCACCTAGTCACAGAATCTAGAAATGCTAACAATAAGCTTGTGTCCTAAACGGACTTGTGCAAAACTGTTATATCTGTTTGATAGTTCTAATGCAGTTTAAAATTTCTGGAAATGTTTAAGTCATTCATAACAAGGTTAAGTGTGAGTAGGGCTATGGAATTAGAAGTTTTTTTTGTACTTTTGTCTCAAGATCGCCATGTCATGTCATGTCTTTTCCAGACATGGTGGAACATCTGTTGAAGCCTAACCCCACACGCTTATCACGGTCTAGGTTTAAGTTTGTCACAAAATCTTCAATGGTTTTGGCAGCACTCTTGGTGTTAAGTACAAGCTCTACAAAGTCTAAAAATTCTTCTTTGATTTTGTTGGCCTTTTCATTGAAGAAATGTAATCCAGCTGTTATTTGCCAGGAATATCCCTGGTTTTGTCAGCCAAAATGCTATAAACATTTTTTTTTTTTTGTCTTCAGTCATTTGACTGGTTTGATGCAGCTCTCCAAGATTCCCTATCTAGTGCTCGTTTCATTTCAGTATACCCTCTACATCCTACATCCCTAACAATTTGTTTTACATATTCCAAACGTGGCCTGCCTACACAATTTTTTCCTTCTACCTGTCCTTCCAATATTAAAGCGACTATTCCAGGATGCCTTAGTATGTGGCCTATAAGTCTTCTTTTAACTATATTTTTCCAAATGCTTCTTTCTTCATCTATTTGTCGCAATACCTCTTCATTTGTCACTTTATCCACCCATCTGATTTTTAACATTCTCCTATAGCACCACATTTCAAAAGCTTCTAATCTTTTCTTCTCAGATACTCCGATCGTCCAAGTTTCACTTCCATATAAAGCGACACTCCAAACATATGCTCTCAAAAATTTTTTCCTGACATTTAAATTAATTTTTGATGTAAACAAATTATATTTCTTACTGAAGGCTCGTTTCACTTGTGCTATTCAGCATTTTATATCGCTCCTGCTTCGTCCATCTTTAGTAATTCTACTTCCCAAATAACAAAATTCTTCTACCTCCATAATCTTTTCTCCTCCTATTTTCACATTCAGTGGTCCATCTTTGTTATTTCTACTACATTTCATTACTTTTGTTTTCTTCTTGTTTATTTTCATGCGATAGTTCTTGAGTAGGACTTCATCTATGTCGTTCATTGTTTCTTCTAAATCCTTTTTATTCTCGGCTAGAATTACTATATCATCAGCAAATCGTAGCATCTTTATCTTTTCACCTTGTACTGTTACTCCGAATCTAAATTGTTCTTTAACATCATTAACTGCTAGATGCATGTAAAGATTAAAAAGTAACAAGAGATAGGGAACATCCTTGTTGGACTTCCTTTCTTATTAAGGCTTCTTTCTTATGTTCTTCAATTATTACTGTTGCTGTTTGGTTCCTGTACATGTTAGCAATTGTTCTTCTATCTCTGTATTTGAACCCTAATTTTTTTAAAATGTTGAACATTTTATTCCAGTCTATGTTATTGAATGCCTTTTCTAGGTCTATAAATGCCAAGTATGTTGGTTTGTTTTCCTTTAATCTTCCTTCTACTATTAATCTGAGGCCTAAAATTGCTTCCCTTGTCCCTATACTTTTCCTGAAACCAAATTGGTCTTCCATTAACCCTTCTTCCACTCTCCTCTCAATTCTTCTGTATAGAATTCTAGTTAAGATTTTTGATGCATGACTAGTTAAACTAATTGTTCTGTATTCTTCACATTTATCTGCCCCTGCTTTCTTTGGTATCATGACTATAACACTTTTTTTGAAGTCTGACGGAAATTCCCCTTTTTCATAAATATTACACACCAGTTTGTATAATCTATCAATCGCTAACTCACCTGCACTCCGCAGTAATTCTACAGGTACTCCGTCTATTCCAGGAGCCTTTCTGCCATTTAAATCTTTTAATGCTCTCTTAAATTCAGATCTCAGTATTGTTTCTCCCATTTCATCCTCCTCAACTTCCTCTTCTTCCTCTATAACACCATTTTCTAATTCATTTCCTCCGTATAACTCTTCAATATATTCCACCCATCTATCGACTTTACCTTTCGTATTATATATCGGTGTACCATCTTTGTTTAACACATTAGATTTTAATTTATGTACCCCAAAATTTTCCTTAACTTTCCTGTATGCTCCGTCTATTTTACCAATGTTCATTTCTCTTTCCACTTCTGAACACTTTTCTTTAATCCACTCTTCTTTTGCCAGTTTGCACTTCCTGTTTATAGCATTTCTTAATTGCCGATAGTTCCTTTTTACTTTCTTCATCACTAGCATTCTTATATTTTCTACGTTCATCCATCAGCTGCAATATATCGTCTGAAACCCAAGGTTTTCTACCAGTTCTCTTTATTCCACCTTAGTTTGCTTCTGCTGATTTAAGAATTTCCTTTTTAACATTCTCCCATTCTTCTTCTACATTTTCTACCTTATCTTTTTTACTCAGACCTCTTGCGATGTCCTCCTCAAAAATCTTCTTTACCTCCTCTTCCTCAAGCTTCTCTAAATTCCACCGATTCATCTGACACCTTTTCTTCAGGTTTTTAAACCCCAATCTACATTTCATTATCACCAAATTATGGTCACTATCAATGTCTGCTCCAGGGTAAGTTTTGCAGTCAACGAGTTGATTTCTAAATCTTTGCTTAACCATGATATAATCTATCTGATACCTTGCAGTATCGCCTGGCTTTTTCCCCCGTTCGGATCTCCGGGTGGGGACTACTAAGGAAGGGGTCACCAGAAAATTAAAAAATAACATTCTACGAGTCGGAGCGTGGAATGTTAGAAGCTTAAAAAAGGTTGGTAGGCTAGAAAATTTAAAAAGGGATGTAGAAAAGGTTATGAAAGGGCCCGGGAAAACTTTGTGATACAATCTGTGTAAATATATAATAATTTTTATGAGGCTGTTATTCTTTCACGCAAAATCTACACGGCCGATCGAGGTGAAATTTTGTACTAACATAGGTTTTATAACCGAAAAGAATTTACGACTATTACCGTAACGAAATATTCCATCGTTTCATGACGGTAATCGTTTAAATTGCTTGCGGTAACAACCGGATTATGTTCCTTTCCTATATTTAAATTTACTACGGTCAAACCGTTGATCGATCGAATTCTGACACCATTTACAGTTTTTGAAATTAAATTTTCTACAAAAAAAGGTCTCTCTCTATCTTTTGCGATACTATTTGGATTATCGGTAAATATACCTTTGAATGTTCGGCGTACATTCCTTTAGACTTGCCCTTTAGATTCAAACAACTTCAGTTTTCAAATAAAGTCGCTTGCTTTATGCTCATGTAGAAACAACGTATATATATATATATTCCAGAGAGAAGAACTGTAATTCTGTATGCAATTTCAGCGTTTAGATTAAAGAAAATTGGTCATTTTCTTGTGGTGTTTGTCGGATAACGCTATGAATCGTGCAAAGTACATTTTTACCCGTACGAAAGAAGAGTAGAAATAACGCTCAATTACAGTTATTTTTTTTAATAGTTTTCTTATGTTCGAAATCCTATTTAGATGAAATTTAGTAACTGAAATCTGATAAACTTCCCGTTATCCAATCAAGATGAAATTTCACGCGTATGCAAAACACGTGTTTTGCATTTCACGTGTGTCATCTAAACAGGATTTCGAACATAAGAAAACTATTAAAAAAAATCATACACGTTTGGCACGAATGATAATATAATATACCATATTTAATATCGTTCTAAAACAAACACGTCGAACATTTGTAAAAACATATTTATTTGTTTACTTACGAGTAACAAATCATATGTTTCGGTAACTAAGGGTGTGTTGTGGCAACGAAACGATTTTGTTACGATTAGAAAATGGATTTGTTACTATCAACTGTCGTTACTGATTTTTTACTGTAAGTTATCTGATTTTGTTACGACGACAAACCGATTTTTTGTCGTAAGCAAATGAATTCTGTTACTATAACAAAATCATTTTTCTTCGTGTAGTGTAGATTCTCATCGGAACAAAAGATGAAACTAGAGTACAAAACAAACAAAAAAACTGCAACACACCGTAAAATACGGTCGGAGAAAAGCTTTTCGCCTTTTCGCTTTCATTCGTTCAGATGAATAGCGAGCGAATGAAAGCGAAAAGGCAAAACGGGCGAGATTTGACGAGTTGATTTTTAGCGGGCGAAAGTTGAGTTTTTATTTTATTTATTACGCGCCCGCTACTAGAGTAAGAAAGAATGAGAAAAAATTATAAACCGATGTGAACGAATCGATAGCATTTGAACGAACAAGCGAAGGCGGGAGACCAAAAAGTAAAAATAAATAAATTTAAAAAATGGTATTCTTTTAAAAAAATTTCTCTAAAAAGTAGGAAATAATTTTTCAGTAACTGTAATATAATCAAAGTAATTTTCAATATTTGTAAAAAAAAAATCCATTGCGGCTCATAAAATTTTACTGAAGAATTGGAATAGGTGTTCTGCGAGGATTAATAAAGGTAAAAATGCGAACGAACGTAAATTAAAATGATAAAACTAAGTAATATTTTGTGAGCGCAAAATTTTTACTAATGTTGAAAATTTTTACAAATTACAAATATTTTCTAGTTTTTAGAGCAATTTCGTTTTAAAAGAAACCCATTGTTTAACAATTTAAAAAATTTTTTGTACGTAAATATATCAAAAATAAGATACACACCCTTTTGGGGCATAACTATCAATATTCCTGCAGAAGTAATTTTTAAAATGTTATCAATATCCTTTTATGTAAAATTTTACATACACGCGCGCGCGCACACACACACACACACGTTAGGATTCAGTATGTAGCATATGTAAGCATTATTAGTGGTATGTATTCCTGGTTGAAGTCTTTGTTACGTATGTTATTTTATTCAGTTTTAATTAAAAAATCACTGTTAGCATTTACACTTAACATTGGCTAATATAATATAATTCTGGAAGAATATTTATATTGAAATAATTTTTTTATACGTATAATAAAATAAAAAGTTTGTTTTTAAAAAAAATATTTATCGTTAAGAAATAACTGTGTATATGTGTGTGTGTCTATCTCTCTGCGCGCCTGCGTGTTACATGATAATTAGATGTACAGTTAAACCCACCTAGGTCTAGTGGTCCATATTTTACATGGATTTGAATACTAGATCGTGGATACCGGTGTTCTTTGGTGGTTGGGTTTCAATTAACCACACATCTCAGGAATGGTCGAACTGAGAATGTACAAGACTACACTTCGTTTACACTCACGCATATCATCCTCATTCATCCTCTGAAGAATTATCTAAACGGTAGTTACCGGAGGCTAAACAGGAAAAAGAAAAAGATGTACAGTTAAACCTGCAAAATATTCGACATAATATTGATATTTTTATTTGATGATAGATTTTAACAGTTTGTTAGTTATAAAGTTTAAGTTTGTGCAAATATCTTTTTAATAACATTTTTCATTATCCATCATAATCACTTTCTCCGTTACTTTTACTATAGTTTTATCAGTGCTTTCTTGATGAGTATTTAAAATCATAATCCATACATAGTTATACCTAAAACAATATTACCCTAAAATATGTAATTGGTTTTTATACTGCAAGATAAAAATTATTAAAAAAAAAAACAGACTACTCCTGATTGTACACATCTACCTAGAATAACAAAAAATAGTCGAGCGAGTTTTTCTTTATTTTAACGGCATTTTTTTCAGATTCATTAGTATAAAAAAATTAGGGTTCAAATACAGAGATAGAAGAACAATTGCTAACATGTACAAGAACCAAACAGCAACAGTAATAATTGAAGAACATAAGAAAGAAGCCGTAATAAGAAAGGGAGTCCGACAAGGGTGTTCCTTATCTCCGTTACTTTTTAATCTTTACATGGAACTACCGGTTAATGATGTTAAAGTACAATTTAGATTCGGAGTAACAGTACAAGGTGAAAAGATAAAGATGCTACGATTTGCTGATGATATAGTAATTCTAGCCGAAAATAAAAAGGATTTAGAAGAAACAATGAACGGCATAGATGAAGTCCTACGCAAGAACTATCGCATGAAAATAAACAAGAACAAAACAAAAGTAATGAAATGTAGTAGAAATAACAAAGATGGACCACTGAATGTGAAAATAGGAGGAGAAAAGATTATGGAGGTAGAAGACAACTTATTATCTCTATTTATTGCGTTATCTCTCAACTTATTATCTCTATTTAATGCCGTCTCCTCTTGAAACTCTTACTTTAAATGTATAATGTACTGAATTCTGTTTTCCAATTTACAAAATCCCCACACAGATTTAAACTTTACTGTATGTGTGGAGAATGTAGTTCCTGAATTCGAGAAGTTTAATATATTTTTCATATATGGAGTGTGTCGATGAATATTAGTTTTCATACTTCTCTTATTTGATTCAGTACTAAATACAGGTAGTATACAGAGTGTTTATAAAAACGAAAAAACTTTATACCAGCATAAGTCCAAACACGCTTAGTTTACAGGCTATCCATTTTCTATTTTTAACATAAAAATTTATTTATCAGATATAGGTAATCATAACAAAATCATGGTTTGTGTACGGCTACAGTACTTCCAATTTTAAATTTACAAAAATAATAAATGTAATCTCTCAATCCATTTCAAAATTGCGGTCATGTAATCTTTTTAATTGTTAATATCTTTGCAAGTGAGTCACACTACATTAAAATACCAGTTTTCATTTTCTCCCAAAGAAAATAAAATAACTGGACATGATATCAACTGGAATAATTTTACTAGCGTTACTGTGTAATAATTTTGAAAATATTACAGTATATAAATTATCATTGAAACCTTGAAAATATTACTTAATATTTATCACGCTGTTGACTGGATTTTGTAAACCTATCAGATTGTTATAGCACATCTAGAAGCACATCAAAAGGAGTATAATGTAACACGACTCTTTATAAATTACTTTTCAAGTTTTATTTGTTATTTATTATTATTATGCTTTTACGGCCAACATGAGACCATTTAAGTCAATTTTAGTTGGATCTTTTCTGAGAAAAGCGTGTTATTTTACTCTTCCGAACTGCCCAGTATTTCTTCATCCGTTCAGATCTTGCTTTCTTTTCTTCATCCGTAAACACCCTCTTCGTTGTATTTTGTCGTTTGTCTAAATCTAATGCTTTTGTCTTTTAGCTTTGTAACTTTTCCAGTTTTATTCTGTAGGTCGGTCTGGGAAATTCCCAATTCTTTCATATCTTCTCTAATTTCTTTGATCCATCCTACTTCTAGCTTTTGGAACCACAGCTTTTCAATTATATTTCTTGACGGTCTTGTTTCCGGTGTCCTTATGAGATGACCAAAGAAAGAGATTCTCTTTTTCCGCATAGTATCAGTAACAGGCTCTATTTCTCGATACACCACCTCATTTGGCACAATCCACCATCGGTCTTCCTTTTGGTGTTTTTTATCGATACACGTTCTGACAATTCTCCTCTCTATTTTCAGAATTTTATCGATTCGGTTTTTCTGAGTGATTTTGAAAAGGGTCTCGCTTCCGTAGGTGACTTCTGGCTGAACTACAGTTTTATAACGTTTAAGTTTTGTTTTAGCGGAAAGGCATTTTTTGTTATATGTTGACCGAGTTAATTTTTGGGATTTAATCATTTTATTTGTCCTGTTTTGGCATGTCACTTTTTCATTTAAATTATACGTAAGTTATTATTTCCCCTAGATATTTAAATTGTTTTACTATTTTAATTTTCTGATTGTTTACCATAATGTGCTCTATTACCAGAGGATCTATGGCCATTAGTTCAGTTTTTTCGAAAGAGATATGAAGCCCTATCTTTTGTGCTAGGTTTTGAAGGCTCATGATTTGCGTTTTGGCTTCTTGAATATTATTTGCTAAAAGAGCGAGGTCATCTGCAAATCCTAGGCGATTTAGTGCGATGGAGTTTTTCCTAGTACCCATTTTTATATTTTTGGGATTTATTTCATACCATTTTCTCATGACAAATTCGAGGGCGCAGTTAAAAAGGAGTGGTGAGAGGCCGTCTCCTTGCCTCAATCCAGTTTTTATGTAGAAGGGTCGAGAGAGTTCACCTCTGAATTTTACTCTGGACTGGGTATCGGTTAAAGTTAATTTTATCATGTTTACGAGTTTAGGGTGAAGGCTCAGGTTTCTCAGAATATTCAGCATGGATGGTCGGTGTATACAATCATAGGCCCTTTTAAAGTCGACGAAGGTGATTATTAGTTGTTTTTTCCGTCTTTTATATAAGTCCATCATAAGTTTTAGGAATATTATTTATTATTATATCATGATCGTATAATTTTCATATAGCATTGTTTCAAAATAATTTACTGCTCTAAAATTCTTATAATTTATCCAAAACACCTACTGGTGAAAGAATTAGGAAAAAGACAAAAAAAATGAAACATATTATTATTTCCCTATCCAATATAGATAATGTATGTAATATACACTAGAAGAATATACACTTGGAAAAAGCCAGGCGATACTGCAAGGTATCAGATAGATTATATCATGGTTAAGCAAAGATTTAGAAATCAACTCGTTGACTGCAAAACTTACCCTGGAGCAGACATTGATAGCGACCATAATTTGGTGATAATGAAATGTAGATTGGGGTTTAAAAACCTGAAGAAAAGGTGTCAGATGAATCGGTGGAATTTAGAGAAGCTTGAGGAAGAGGAGGTAAAGAAGATTTTTGAGGAGGACATCGCAAGAGGTCTGAGTAAAAAAGATAAGGTAGAAAATGTAGAAGAAGAATGGGAGAATGTTAAAAAGGAAATTCTTAAATCAGCAGAAGCAAACTTAGGCGGAATAAAGAGAACTGGTAGAAAACCATGGGTTTCAGACGATATATTGCAGCTGATGGATGAACGTAGAAATTATAAGAATGCTAGTGATGAAAGTAAAAGGAACTATCGGCAATTAAGAAATGCTATAAACAGGAAGAGCAAACTGGTGAAAGAAGAGTGGATTAATGAAAAGTGTTCAGAAGTGGAAAGAGAAATGAACATTGGTAAAATAGACGGAGCATACAGGAAAGTTAAGGAAAATTTTGGGGTACATAAATTAAAATCTAATAATGTGTTAAACAAAGATGGTACACCGATATATAATATGAAAGGTAAAGTCGATAGATGGGTGGAATATGTTGAAGAGTTATACGGAGGAAATGAATTAGAAAATGGTGTTATAGAGGAAGAAGAGGAAGTTGAGGAGGATGAAATGGGAGAAACAATACTGAGATCTGAATTTAAGAGAGCATTAAAAGATTTAAATGGCAGAAAGGCTCCTGGAATAGACGGAGTACCTGTAGAATTACTGCGGAGTGCAGGTGAGTTAGCGATTGATAGATTATACAAACTGGTGTGTAATATTTATGAAAAAGGGGAATTTTCGTCAGACTTCAAAAAAAGTGTTATAGTCATGATACCAAAGAAAGCAGGGGCAGATAAATGTGAAGAATACAGAACAATTAGTTTAACTAGTCATGCATCAAAAATCTTAACTAGAATTCTATACAGAAGAATTGAGAGGAGAGTGGAAGAAGGGTTAATGGAAGACCAATTTGGTTCAGGAAAAGTATAGGGACAAGGGAAGCAATTTTAGGCCTCAGATTAATAGTAGAAGGAAGATTAAAGGAAAACAAACCAACATACTTGGCATTTATAGACCTAGAAAAGGCATTCAATAACATAGACTGGAATAAAATGTTCAACATTTAAAAAAAATTAGGGTTCAAATACAGAGATAGAAGAACAATTGCTAACATGTACGGGAACCAAACAGCAACAGTAATAATTGAAGAACATAAGAAAGAAGCCTTAATAAGAAAGGAAGTCCAACAAGGATGTTCCCTATCTCTGTTACTTTTTAATCTTTACATGCATCTAGCAGTTAATGATGTTAAAGAACAATTTAGATTCGGAGTAACAGTACAAGGTGAAAAGATAAAGATGCTACGATTTGCTGATGATATAGTAATTCTAGCCGAGAATAAAAAGGATTTAGAAGAAACAATGAACGACATAGGTGAAGTCCTACTCAAGAACTATCGCATGAAAATAAACAAGAAGAAAACAAAAGTAATGAAATGTAGTAGAAATAACAAAGATGGACCACTGAATGTGAAAATAGGAGGAGAAAAGATTATGGAGGTAGAAGAATTTTGTTATTTGGGAAGTAGAATTACTAAAGATGGACGAAGCAGGAGCGATATAAAATGCTGAATAGCACAAGTGAAACGAGCCTTCAGTAAGAAATATAATTTGTTTACATCAAAAATTAATTTAAATGTCAGGAAAAAATTTTTGAGAGCATATGTTTGGAGTGTCGCTTTATATGGAAGTGAAACTTGGACGATCGGAGTATCTGAGAAGAAAAGATTAGAAGCTTTTGAAATGTGGTGCTATAGGAGAATGTTAAAAATCAGATGGGTGGATAAAGTGACAAATGAAGAGGTATTGCGACAAATAGATGAAGAAAGAAGCATTTGGAAAAATATAGTTAAAAGAAGAGACAGACTTATAGGCCACATACTAAGGCATCCTGGAATAGTCGCTTTAATATTGGAAGGACAGGTAGAAGGGAAAAATTGTGTAGGCAGGCCACGTTTGGAGTATGTAAAACAAATTGTTGGGGATGTAGGATGTAGAGGGTATACTGAAATGAAACGACTAGCACTAGATAGGGAATCTTGGAGAGCTGCATCAAACCAGTCAAATGATTGAAGACAAAAAAAAAATTGCTTCATCAATCTCTTCGTATACACACTCTACCTCATCATCATCATGGGCGCTTGTAGGCATATAGACGTTAACAATCGTTGTCGGTTTAGGTTTTAGGCTATAAACATAAGCTTTTTTAACCCTTGTAATGATGTGATCCCTGATTATAGTGTCACATAGATCAGTTATTTAATTTTGGATGATAGGCAATTGGTATGATGTGTTTTTCAGTTCATGCTCAAAATGGTCTTTTAGTTGTGATTCACCTGCTTTAATAAGAAAATTGCATAATTTGATAAGTACGTCTTCACCCAGATTTTTGCCTCTAGGAGGAAATTATGTATGATGGAAAAAATGATGCAGCAAACAGTTGAGAACAGTACTTTTTTTGTGTTTTTTATTTATTTTTGTGAAGACTGGTGAAGTTGGATGTTCACTGGTTCCCGTGAATGCCTCCGTGAATGATTTTGCAGATTCCATTGCTGTCTGATGTCCCTGGGACTGTACATGTGCTTTGTAAGAATCATGCATGTCCTTAATGAAAGGTCTGATGAAAAAAGAACCCAAACCACCTCTCATTGTTCTGACTGATAGTGAAAACAACACATAATATTTACAGAAAGCACCTTTGAGTTGCCTTGAGTAAGCTAGCGATGGTGAAAGTGCATCCAGCCATTGGTGACTGAATTTCCTCTTGTGTTGTTTAGCATCTGTCACAAAATTGTAGCTCTTCAAAAGTCCAAGAGATTTTCCAAATGTACCGGCATAGTGCTTGCCAGGCCGAAGAATTTTCCACTGTCATCTTTATGACAACCTTGACTGCAATTTCACTTTCACTATGTTCCACATTGGTTTGAATCATAGAAGAAGGCCCTGTAATCAAAGTGTTTGAACCAAAGGGTGGTTGTACTTCCTTGTCCTCATCTGCATTGCTGCTGCTGGTATTTTATTTTGTTTTAAATTCATCGCAAAAAAATAAATAAATTTCATTTGCCCCCACGCGATATGCTGATGATTATAATAGTAGTGCAATCTTTGAATTTCAGCCAATGCTACTCTGTCGTACCAGCCCCACCATATCAGAACATGTTCTTTGATGTATGAATGATTTTCATTCTCTAGAGAAAGGTACCTTCAAGCACTTCTATTAAATTATGGAAACTGTAGCTGCCCAGATCTAAAATGAGGATTATTACAGTTGTGAATTAAACCAAGTGATAATAACAAAAAAAGACCTTGACTTAGACATGAACTTCAAGAGGTAGCATCTGGAAATTTATTAAAAACTTAATTAGTTCAATAAGATCCAGATGTATCAGCATTTATGGTAAGAGAAATATAATGGTGCTGATTCAAGGAATAAGAAAAAAGAGACAATATTTACTGATCTTAAAACTATTTGAACTTATTAATACAATATTATTGATCATGCACCACAGCAGCCCCATCACAAGCTTTTGTCAGCCATCAAGATAGACCTAAAATGGGCTGAAGAGCAGAGCATGTTTATTTATTATACCATATCAGAAGTATTATTTTAAACTAAATTTTAATTAAATCAAAAAAATTCATTGGAAGGTTTAAATCCAACAGAATGAAGCTGAAAAAATTTACATTAAGGATTAAAACTGTAAGAACATGAAAACAGGTATAATACACAGGTATAATATCACAGTTCACAGGCACTTAAACAATAGTGTACTAAAAATTAGCGACATCAAGTGCATTTTTAGTTGTCTCAAGCAGTTCCTTCTGTGTACATTTGGCTGGGCAAAGATGCCCTATAATTACATCCAATTACAGGGCATGACTCATTGTAATATGAAAAAAATGCCAGAAACATTTTTTAATTTTTTTTTTTTATCAAATATTTCACACACAAAAATATTTTTTTGATGAATTTTGCAGCAACAAAATTAGATCTTATTATAAACCATTGTAGCAATTAATTTAATTAAAAAATCTCAGTTGCTATCTACCAATAGGTTTATATTCTTTCTTGAATTATCTTTTGCTGGGTATTGACACCCAGGAGTCTGATATTTTTAGTATTTTGGTACTGATACTGATATCTAGCCTCAAGTAGTTCAGACTACCAAGATTATCTATATGATAAATTTTATGTTAAACTAAAATTAATTATTTCCATCTTTTTTTCTTCTTTAATATAACTGTCCAAACACATATATCACCTGGTGTTCCAAACATTTTACGTTTATTATAATATTAATTAAAAAATATTATACCAGTTTAAGCTGGTAGTTTTGTCATGTGGTATTATATTTGTTAAAAATTCTAGGAGCAATAAATTACTAATTATTTTGAATTATTAAATCTATATAAATAATATTTTTAGATATTTTTAGGTAGATTTTTTCTAATATTTATTTATTTATTTTTTTTAACAGCCAAAACTGCCGAATATGGAGCGCTGAAAATCCTCACGCTTTTCACGAACGACCATTACACGCACGTAAAATTAGTGTTTGGTGAGCGATCTCCCGGTTTCGTATAATGGGGCCTTCATTTTTTGAAAAATCTGTAAACTGTGTGGTTTATCGCAGCTTAATCGAACACTATATCGCCATGTTAGGTAAGCTCTAGGAGCTATTTAGAACAGTAATCGCTAAACTGTTTCGAGGCTCAGTAGCCGTTTGTGGTACAGACATTCGGTCTTATGTTTTAGGGCAACCGAATGGGATGGTGGCGGGAGAAATGCCAACCACAATAATCTTATCCCCGTGTTAGATTTACACGAACGAGAATATCGGTTCCAGCAGGATAACGTAACGAGTCATACCGCTAATGAAACGCTGGATATGTTACGGGAATTCTGTGGCTATCGTTTGATATCAAACAGGTTACGCCCTCCAAGATCCCCAGATCTTACACCAGTAAATGTTTTTAATCGGGGCTATTTAAAATGTGTAGTTTTTAAATACAATCCTCATATACTTGACGAATTGAAGGCTAACATTGAAAGTGAGATTTCAAATATTACGAAAAATGGCTACAAACGTTAAGAAGCGTGTACGAACCTGAATTGGAATCATAAGAAATCATTTCGAACATCTATTGTAAAGTAATTTGAATATTGTAAAGTATTTTATAAACGTTAATATTTTTGTAATAAATTGTCGTCATCAAAGGGGTTGCGTCCTTTTTAAATCACTTAATTATTTGCTCTTCCTATTATTCCTGACGCGAACTGCTGAAACTGCCCACAGTTTTCAATCTGCCTCTCAGCGGCTACGTATAAGATACTTCATTCTTGTTTTACTTCATCTTTAGATGTAATATTCCTTTCCCAGATCATCTCTATTTCTCTGTTCAGCCCATCGGGCTGATCTGGTGGTTAACTCTTCATTGCAAATCAGCTAATTTCGTTCTAAGGTTCAAATCCTAGTAAAGACTGTTACTTTTATATGGATTTGGACACCAGATCGTGCATACCGGTGTTCTGTGATGGCGGTTTTTTTCCTGTTTAGCCTTCAGGAATCACCGTCAGCTATTATTTCATACATATCATCTGTATGAGTGTAAGTGAACTGCAGTCTTGCACAGTCTCAGGTCGACCATTTCTGAGATGTGTGGTTAATCGAAACCCAATTACCAAAGAACACCGGTATCCACGATCTAGTATTCAAATCTGTATAAAAATAACTGACTTTACTAGGATTTGAACGTTGGAACTCTCGACTTAGAAATCAGCTGATTTACGAAGACGCGTTCACCACTAGACCAACCCGATGGGTCGTTATTTGGTAATTAGGTATCAATTACTCACACATTTCATGAATGGTCGACCTGAGATTGTACAAGACTACACACACTTCATTTAAATTCTTACATATCATTCTCTGAAGTAATACCTTACTGTGGTTCCGAAGGTTAAAAGAGAAAAAAAAGAAAGCATGATAGTGCATATTTAAGTATACTATTAAATAAATATTTTAAAAAAAACATAGCGATATAGTAGTAATATTACCTTGATTATTATCAGTCACTGATATCCATGACCCTGGAATTACTGCTAACAATATTGGTAATTCAGCAAAATTGTTTTTGGCCTTTGCTAAACCTTCCGTAATAAATTACGATCGAACAATTTCGTTAATTTTTACTTTATGCAATTTCGTTCTCCGTTTTACTAGTATTATAGTTATTACAGTTAGTTTGTTACAGTTTTACTAGTAGTAGTTTATTGCAATTTAATTTCTTTGTATAGCTCAATTTATTAAATTCACTAAAAATGTGTCAACTTTCACAAACTTTTTATTTAAAAAATAAAATTTATTACCGAATTTCCTTATTATAAATGCAAATAAGTGATTTTGTACATCATTATTTTTAGAATGAGGAAACCATACATAAATATATGTATATATACTGTTGAGTACGCATTTACGTACGCGTAGCCCTAATTAACACAATCATAGTTTAATAATTCTAATAATTAAAAAAAAAAAAAATAGAAATTTTAAAAAATAGTTATTTTTTTTAAAGCTAGCCTAAAATTCAGTTTTAGGTAAATATCATAGTTCAAGTCCTAGTAAAGCCAGATATTTTTACATGGATTCGAATACTAGATCGTGAATACCGGTGTTCTTTGGTGGTTGGGTTTCAATTAACCACACATCTCAGGAATGGTCGAACTGAGAATGTACGAGACTAACACTTCATTTACACTCATACATATCATCCTCATTCATCCTCTGAAGAATTATCTAAACGGTAGTTACCGGAGGCTAAACAGGAAAAAGAAGGTAAATATCATAAGGAAGCTAATTATTGTATATTTCACTTTCTTATGCACACGGTAACTGCTGTAATTTTGCGCCAATTAGTTTAAAATTGATACATAAAATATAACCACCCAATATCTCGGTCGAGTTCGTTAACGGCCAAAATCGGACCATAGGGGTGTAAATGGTGAAGGGGGAGGGCTTTTTAGGTAAAAACAAAATATCGCTGTAACTTTCTTATTAAGTAATATATTGAATTCCTTTAAAATTTCTATTACTCTTTGGATAAGGACCTAAAACTTAAGTAAAGTTTTTTGATATCACCAACTATTAGCCCCGAGGTTTGAAAAAATGGCATTTCGAAAACAAAAAAGAATCATTCCTCCGTTAATAGGCACGTTATTGAATCCATTTAAAGTGGTCGTTAATCCTCTAAACATTACCCAAAACTTTTGTCTGAAACAAGTTTTTGATATGACCAACCATTACGGCAAGGGACGACCAAAACAAAAAAAAAATATCGTTTTAACTTTCTTATTAACTAAAATTACCAAATTTGTATAAATAAAAATACTGTTTTGAATCTATGTTAAACTCTGTATCGGCCCATTTTCCACTGAAATCCGATTGACTACTTTATTTTTAAATAAAGCTGTAGCTGCGGCGGCGTTAATACGTAAGTACCCTATTTCCATTATTTTCACGAGTAGAATAGGTTATGAAAATCTCAGGAGAACTTCGTGAAACACTCTGTATGTGTACATATAAGCTTTCCAGAATTAAAAAAACGTTTCTAGACATTTAAAAAAAAAGACGTTTAGAAAAACGTTTCTAAACGTTTCTAGACGTTAAGTAATTACTGTTTCCCGAATAGACGACAATATGTTGTCAGCAATGCCTCCCGCTATTCTATCACAAATAATTTAAACAATAAAATTAGTCCTCAATTCCAACTGCGTACATATTTTTTTCATTTAATAATAATAATTCGTGGTTAAGTAGGCAGCGTCTCGGCATTTCATGCGGAGGTCCCGGGTTCGAATCCCGATCAGGCATGGCATCTGTTTATTAGTTACAAACTTCCACCCGGATAATGACCGTAGTTGTTGATGACCGATCTTTCATAAAAAAATTAATAATTACAAAACGAAGAAGACATTTACAGTTTCTGGTAATTGTACAATACTGGATAGTATTAGACTGAAATTTTTCAGATATGTGGTTTTAAATGAAGCAGGTTTACTTATACGATTATTGATTGGCGAAATCTGGAGTAAGATACTCTTTGTACGAGCAGAAATCAATTGCAGAACTTCTTAAACATAATTAACAATTTTTTTTTAAATTTATTTAAAACTTATAGAAACTTATAGTGTGAAAAAATAAATAAATTACTGTGTTAGAAATAATTGCAAGATTATGACGTCACTTTATCACCATAACATCTTAACGAACTACAATTATATAAAGATATAACGAGTGTGTGAGAGAGAGGGTACGTATGTGTTAACGGTAACATTATCTTTATATACATGAATAATAAATATTTCTCTCAATTTAAAATTAATTTTGCACAAAGTCAATTATTTTCGCTATTAGGTAATTTTGTTAGTTTGTAATAAAAAAAAATCTATAATAAACTTGATTTTTAAATAAAAATAATCAGAAATAAAACATCACTGAAAAGTAATTTTGCATATTTTGTAGTGAATTATACAAATTGAGCTCTCCACAAAGAAATTAATTAATATGAAGTGAAAATTAAAATAAACGAATAAAATAAATTGTCAACTACAATTCATCGTGCCGTTACAAAAAACATCTTATTGTATTAGCAACGAGATAAAACACTGTTTCCAGGTTAACATCACTCATGACAATCGAGAAGGTAGTTTTCTAGAGAAATTTTTTAAAATGTATATTTAATAGTAATATAGTAATGCTGTTCAGCAGTAAAACTGTCTGAGATTGAATAAAAAACAGTAAAGTAACACGTAATCTCTAAGTGACAGATTGGAAATGGTGACGAATTGGTTGAGTAATACCGCTTTGTTTGACCGATTTTGGGGTACTTTTTTGGACACGGACAGTTGGTACTGATTGGGTAATTTTTTGTGGTGCGATTTTAGATAACGGACATAATTATTATTTAATTTTTTCTGTGATCGTCCTTATTGTAAGTCCAAATAAGGTCGAGATTAGATTGTTTCAAAGCTTAACGAGTTTGCACAGGAAACACAGTTGTTTACTTGAATTTAAAAGCGAAGGTAACGTCATCTCTGACGCAAGTAACGGAGACGGCATTCATGACGCAAGTTCGACTTACAAAAATTTAGGAGTTCCTCGCAACTCCTTTTTTCTTCCTTATCTGATCGTTTCCTCTTTTTTCTTTGCTGATCCCGGCCCCCTCTATTTTTTACTCCCCTCCAAATCCAACTCGGATGATTTGGAGAGAAAAATTTTACCTCCTCCAACCACCGCTTATATAACCGTGTGGGGGCTCAAAATAACCGAAATTTGACTTGAACAAGTTTTAGACATTGTTTTGACGATTTTTTGGATATTTAAGCAGTAATATGGAAATAAAACCATCTGAGCAGACTTCCGCCCCTTCACTGAAGAGGCTTAGAGGAGCGTTCAACCCCGGACCTAGAAGTACTGGTCTGTAGGCTTGAGATTTCCCGGGAAATGTTACAGCATGTGGATCACAGTATGAAACGAGAAATTAAGAACTTCAGTTGCGATCTTGGTTCATTGACGGCGGACTTCCTGGAATTTATGGAAACATCTCCCCTACTTCCTGAGGTTTTGACGACAACCCAGATAGAGTGGTACCGTGGACAGGAGTCGATTCGTGCCGTGAAGATTAATGGGAAGTAAGAGGGAGACTTATCAGACAAAGAACTCCTGGAATTAGTTCACTGATGGCCTGTTGATGTGATTACTGAGGTTTAAAAGGAACCCTGGACTGACACTGAACAACAGGTTTTTCTGGTTGACCATTCAGATAAACAGGTTCGGTGGGAAGAGGAAGGCGACTTTTGGTCAGATGATTATAGAATAATTAACTCGGCTTCAAATAATGGGCAGGCAGGAGTAGGTTTCATAATGAACAAGAAGATAGGGAAGAGAGTAAAGTATTTCAAAACGCATAGCGATAGAATCATTGTAATAAGGATAAAATCAAAACCTAAACCGACAACGATTGTTAACGTCTATATGCCTACAAGCGCCCATGATGATGATGAGGTAGCGTGTGTATACGAAGAGATTGATGAAGCAATTAAACACGTAAAAGGAGATGAAAATTTAATAATAGTTGGAGATTGGAATGCAAGCATTGGAAAAGGCAAGGAAGGAAATATAGCGGGTGAATACGGGCTGGGCAAAAGGAATGAAAGAGGGGACCGACTTATAGAGTTTTGCACGAAGTATAATTTAGTAATTGCCAACACCCAATTTAAAAATCATAATAGAAGAATATACACTTGGAAAAAGCCAGGCGATACTGGAAGGTATCAGATAGATTATATCATGGTTAAGCAAAGATTTAGAAATCAACTCGTTGACTGCAAAACTTACCCTGGAGCAGACATTGATAGCGACCATAATTTGGTGTTAATGAAATGTAGATTGGGGTTTAAAAACCTGAAGAAAAGGTGTCAGATGAATCGGTGGAATTTAGAGAAGCTTGAGGAAGAGGAGGTAAAGAAGATTTTTGAGGAGGACATCGCAAGAGGTCTGAGTAAAAAAGATAAGGTAGAAAATGTAGAAGAAGAATGGGAGAATGTTAAAAAGGAAATTCTTAAATCAGCAGCAGCAAACTTAGGCGGAATAAAGAGAACTGGTAGAAAACCTTGGGTTTCAGACGATATATTGCAGCTGATGGATGAACGTAGGAAATATAAGAATGCTAGTGATGAAGAAAGTAAAAGGAACTATCGGCAATTAAGAATGCTATAAACAGGAAGTGCAAACTGGCGAAAGAAGAGTGGATTAAAGAAAAGTGTTCAGAAGTGGAAAGAGAAATGAACATTGGTAAAATAGAGGGAGCATACAGGAAAGTTAAGGAAAATTTTGGGGTACATAAATTAAAATCTAATAATGTGTTAAACAAAGATGTTACACCAATATATAATACGAAAGGTAAAGTCGATAGATGGGTGGAATATATTGAAGAGTTAT
The DNA here is from genome assembly GCF_047948215.1 of Lycorma delicatula. Classification (NCBI taxonomy): domain Eukaryota; kingdom Metazoa; phylum Arthropoda; class Insecta; order Hemiptera; family Fulgoridae; genus Lycorma; species Lycorma delicatula. The sequence goes on from NC_134465.1 coordinate 81,448,016, forward strand.
ACGGAGGAAATGAATTAGAAAATGGTGTTATAGAGGAAGAAGCGAAAGTTGAGGAGGATGAAATGGGAGACACAATACTGAGATCTGAATTTAAAAGAGCATTAAACGATTTAAATGGCAGAAAGGCTCCTGGAATAGACAGAATACCTGTAGAATTACTGCGCAGTGCAGGTGAGGAAGCGATTGATAGATTATACAAACTGGTGTGTAATATTTATGAAAAGGGGGAATTTCCGTCAGACTTCAAAAAAAGTGTTATAGTCATGATATCAAAGAAAGCAGGGGCAGATAAATGTGAAGAATACAGAACAATTAGTTTAACTAGTCATGCATCAAAAATCTTAACTAGAATTCTATACAGAAGAATTGAGAGGAGAGTGGAAGAAGTTTAGGAGAAGACCAATTTGGTTTCAGGAAAAGTATAGGGACAAGGGAAGCAATTTTAGGCCTCAGATTAATAGTAGAGGGAAGATTAAAGAAAAAAAACCGACATACTTGGCGTTTATAGACCTAGAAAAGGCATTCGATAATGTAGACTGGAATAAAATGTTCAGCATTTTAAAAAAATTAGGGTTCAAATACAGAGTTAGAAGAACAATTGCTAACATGTACAGGAACCAAACAGCAACAGTAATAATTGAAGAACATATGAAAGAAGCCGTAATAAGAAAGGGAGTCCGACAAGGATGTTCCCTATCTCCGTTACTTTTTAATCTTTACATGGAACTAGCAGTTAATGATGTTAAAGAACAATTTAGATTCGGAGTAACATTACAAAGTGAAAAGATAAAGATGCTACGATTTGCTGATGATATAGTAATTCTAGCCGAGAGTAAAAAGGATTTAGAAGAAACAATGAACGGCATAGATGAAGTCCTACGCAAGAACTATCGCATGAAAATAAACAAGAACAAAACAAAAGTAATGAAATGTAGTAGAAATAACAAAGATGGATTGCTGAATGTGAAAATAGGAGGAGAAAAGATTATGGAGGTAGAAGAATTTTGTTATTTGGGAAGTAGAATTGCTAAAGATGGACGAAGCAGGAGCGATATAAAATGCCGAATAGCACAAGCTAAACGAGCCTTCAGCAAGAAATATAATTTGTTTACATCAAAAATTAATTTAAATGTCAGGAAAAGATTTTTGAAAGTATATGTTTGGAGTGTCGCTTTATATGGAAGTGAAACTTGGACGATCGGAGTATCTGAGAAGAAAAGATTAGAAGCTTTTGAAATGTGGTGCTATAGGAGAATGTTAAAAATCAGATGGGTGGATAAAGTGACAAATGAAGAGGTATTGCGGCAAATAGATGAAGAAAGAAGCATTTGGAAAAATATAGTTAAAAGAAGAGACACACTTATAGGCCACATACTAAGGCATCCTGGAATAGTCGCTTTAATATTGGAAGGACAGGTAGAAGGAAAAAATTGTGTAGGCAGGCCACATTTGGAATATGTAAAACAAATTGTTAGGGATGTAGGATGTAGAGGGTATACTGAAATGAAACGACTAGCACTAGAAAGGGAATCTTGGAGAGCTGCATCAAACCAGTCAAATGACTGAAGACAAAAAAAAAAAAAAAAAAAAACGGCAAGAACCTTACTGCAATGGGAACATCAGAAGAACTTCTACAAAAAAAAATGATCAAATTAGTGCAAGATTATGCAACAATTCTGCATGGATCGAGTTTGAGCATACATGTATATGTCTATTTGAGAAGTATGATTCTGTCTGTCATTCAAATACATAAAATAAGGTCTTACCTTAATTTATGGAATATTTATTATTATACAGGTGTTCTGCATGATAGAGGCCTCATCAATTAATTTAGTTTATACATAAATAGTTACTGGCAAACATTTACATAATAATTTACAGAAGTGCTGGAAATGATATTCACTTGTATGCACTTATTAACATGTGTAACCATGTTCCTGGCTACTCTTGTTAGCTGTATTCAGTCTATTTCTTGGATAGCATCAGTAATGTTTGTCTTCAATTCCTGCAGGTTGTGTGAATCGCTCCTATAAATGATTTCTTTTAAGAAGCCTCCAACAGAAAGAAGTCTGGACTAGTCAGGTCAGATCAGTGAATCTTGGAGGCCCCACAATCCTTTAGAAATGGTTCTTCCACCAAAAAATCCTGCTTAGTATCCTGCACCTCCACAGTAGAGCGAGCTGTAGTGGCATTGTCCTGTTGCATCGGCAGTCATGCCATCCTCTTGCAATAAGGCAATGAACTGTTGAATAATTTTTGATAGACAGCAGGACCCAGTTTTTTTTCAAAAAACAAGGGTCCTATTATTTGTAGCTTTAAACCTATCTTTTGTAGGTGTAGGGGAGATTCAAAGAAAATAAACAGATTTTCGGTACCTCAAATCCGGTAGTCTGGCTATTAACATTCCTGCCAAGGTGAAACCACACTTCATCTGTGAAAAATACTTGATCTAAATTGCCAATTTTTCCTCTAACAAAGTTCTTGAACCATTGATAGTAGTGAACCATTTTAGCATAATCAACATTAATTAGCTCTTAGAAAACCTGCATTCAATACTAATAACATTTCAGCATTATCCTCACTGCAACATGGGCTGAACCTAAAGAAATGTTCTTTTCCCGGCTTAGTCTCCACAGATTTATGAAGAAATCTTGTAACTCCCACTTTAATGTCCTGATCAACCTACATCATTAAAACAGACCTATGTTGGGCATTTTTCTGGTCTGACTCCAAATCTGTTAAACAAAATTTTTTAACTAACCTCTGAATAATACTTTTCACTGGTGCTTTCTTTTCAAATCTCTTCTAGAACGTTTGCAACATACAACATGAGAATTGTCTCTAAATAGGTTTCTATCATGAATACACATTCTCCTGGACAGTTGCCTGGATTTTAACAAACAACAACACGCAATTATGTAACCTTGTTCAAAAGCGAATACACAACACAGACTGGCAATACTCGAATGAGCAAGTAATAAACATTCCTTCCCATTCCAGTTCCAGTCATGCCAGCAACTTCCACATTATTTTACCCATCTCACACCTATACATACATTCTAACAAAAATATGGATTTAGTAAACTACTGAATGATGGGGCCTCTTTTAAGTTTTACACCCTGTAAAATACTTATTTAACCATCCACTTTCAAAACCTATTCTATTTTTAGGAAAAAAATAAGGGACTTAATGATTTTCAAACTGTTTATACCTTCTTTCCTAAGATTCTGCGGTATTCCTTAATAAATGAAAATCCTGTCCTACCTTCAAGGAAAAATTACTGTAATGTTAGAGTTACAAGCTGCTGTATCAAAGTTACTTCTGTATCAAACCTCTATTCCCCTCAGTTAACTAAATTAAAGTATTACAATATTCAAACTGATCATTATCATTAAAATACAGTAATGTTTTGGGAGAACTTAAAACTTTATTGGCATTGAGAGGTTCATGCCTCCATGTTTCCTCAATCTACATTGTACAGCAACCTATCTAATTTACTATAAGAGTATATAATATTTACTCCTATAGTATATTAGGCAATAATGAACATTTTAAAATCAATTTCATTTTTCATTAACAATTAGTTTTTTTACAATCACCAGTCAAAATTCATAAATGATTACATTTTTTAATTTCTGTTGTAAATCAGAATACATGTTTTCTGAAAATCTGATTCTGCATCAACAGTAATTTATATATCAACCTAAGAAATTAGTTTTAATGTTCATTTAGTATAGTTATAACTTTCTACTAAATTCATGAGAAATAGTTCGTATGATAATACGAATAAATACTATTATTAAATATTAAATGTTAACACAAATAATAGTGATTATTATTAATCATAATTTATTCATTTCTGATAAATATTAATAAATTATTAAATAATTATATTAATATAAACATTTGAATTTAAAAATAAAATTATGACTACTAAGTGTATATCTACATTTTTAACAAATATTAAAAAGAAAGCTTATTAGAAATGTAAAGCTTACTTTAAAGTTCATTTTTTCTGAATTAAAATTTATTTATTTCTATCCAACTACAGTCTTATGCCAATTATATTCGTAGTTAACTACTTGCTCCTCCTCTTTTTATTACAAGAAATGAGTTTTTTAATGTATGAAAAATGTCAAGCCTTATTGGTATTCGAACCTAGAACCACTTGGATGAGATAGAGATTACAATTCCCCTACCATGGAAGTTGATGGAGTGTGCAATATAATGTTTATGATGTGTTTAAAGAGTGCAGAAAGTGAAATTAATTGTTTGTTCACTTATTTTTTTTATTTTAGTTTTTTTTGAGAATCAGCAACTGGTTTTTATCGTTTGAAAGCCACACCCAACAAAATTTCATGTAAGATATTAATATTTTCTTAATAAATTTAAAATAAAGTTTCATCTAACAGACAAAACAAAACACAAATCAAATTTTTATAATATGGCATACACAAATGTAAACAATAGAGCATGATTATAAACAGATCCTAATAAGAAGAAATAAAAATTAAACCATGATGAGTATAAAATCACAGTAGTCTCTGAAGAAGTTTGATTTAGTATGAAAGGTAGTTGAGACTTAGGTAAGGTCTTTGAAATAAGTTACCATAAAATATAGTTCACTGTAGTAAAATTTTAAAAACCATTTAAAATTTTTTAAATAAGGTACATCATGGATACCATAATTCAAACTTTTAAATTCCAGTGATTTTCAAACTAGAAGTAAAAGATGGCGAAACAAAGTATAAAAACAATAGAGAAATTATAATCTAAAAAAATGCTGTAGTTACTGTCTAGCTCAGTCCCAACAACACAACTGAACATAATTTATAGAAAAAATAAACAATACAGTTATAAAAATAAAAAAGAAGCTGTACCCTATTACACATATAAAACAGTGCGTGATCTCTTTACAAACGAATTATGTTTCAAATAAAATCTGAGATGTACACTATCAAAATGTGGGATCTGGGTCATTATCAGAACAGAATAAAAAGTGCAACTGCTGCACAAAAATTGAAAACAATTTAAGGAAACATGATGAACTGCTTGAGTAATTTATACCGAGAGTGGTAGCAGGCAGATGGAACATGCTTTGCATTAACGAAATGTATTGCTAATTAGTCTTTTGCGTCTCTAGTGTTTGTATTAGAAAAAAAAACAGATAACAGTACATGTTAAAAATTAATTTGCAATTTAATTAGTGTTATATTAAATACGTATAATAAATATGATAATAAAAATAAGAAAATTTAATACAATTTGATAAAACTATTTTTACTATAATGTAAAGATGATAAAATAATAAACTCTTTTTTTTCTTTTTTTTTGATACAGGATAAGATTTGTTAGTTTAGAATATGAGAAAAAATTAAATAATTAAAATTTAAATATTACTTTTCAATATGCGAAACTTAAAATTATAGCTCTATTACAAAAAAAAATTGTTATCTACAAAGTATATTTATATCTTTGAGTGGGCATTAACTATAACGTAATAGGTACTAACAGGATTCATGTTGGATTTATACTGGCAGTCCAGACAATTGATTATAGTTATTATTATAGACATGATTATAGTTATTATTTCAATGTTCATTTATTTTCATAGTTATTTATTTTCTTTATGTAATTGTTGCAACAAGATATTAATTGTGTAATTAGTTGTTGTAATTAAGTATAGTTTTGTTTCTTGAATATAGTTTTAGTTACTAAATACATAACAAATATTAAAGAAATAATTTGTTCATTAGTTTTTAAATTTATAGTTTAATTTTGTTAAATTAATTTTTATAATTGTATTACTATTATAACTATTGTAACTATTAGAAAAACTAATAATATCTTTAGTTGTTACATAAAATTGGTTATTACATTAACCACTTAATAATGTAATAATAATTCTTTAGTATATCTGTCGACAGACTTAGGTCTGACGGATGATCCTGTAAGTTTTAAATTGTAAATAAATAATAAATAAATAAATAATCTGCACAAGTGTGTAAGGATCTGTGGTCGTTAACTACAAGGCTGATCTTATGATTTAATAAAAATGTAAATTGCTATACATTCTCGTTACTTAGGTAGTAAAAAGAAGATTATACACATACTAAGAATTGTTGGGAAATTAGTCTGATCGCTTCTCTCTCATAAGTGGAAATTTAAAATTTTCCTCTTTTTGGTAAAGCAAATCTTAATAAATTTCATTAGTATAATAGAAAGCAAAAAACTCAATTTTCTAGAAATTATTTTTCAAATTTATTTTGATTTTACTATTTTTTTAAAATTATTTTGAAATTTATGTTTATTTTTTAATGACAAACTCTGATGATTGCTTTATGGTTTAGTAAATACATTTTTTGTTGTTTATTTTTCTATATATTTGAAGATACAAACTGTACCATTGCTTAAAAAGGAAAAAGGAAGGAACACAAACATTTATGGGGCAATAACTTTGATGGTACAAATAGCAAAAGTCTTTGTTCAAATTATTATAAATAAAATGCAAAAACAACATGGTTTTAGGCCACGAAGCACAGATTGATCTTATCTATGCTTCAAGGCAACTGTATGAAAGGATGCAGGAGTACAGTAACAAATTAATCCTGATATTTATTAATATTGAAGAAGTGTATGATTCAGTGAAAGAAACAGAATCCATTTGGGAGAGTCTGGCAGAAATAAGTATGGAAGAGGAATATACAACTCAGAAGAGATGTACCGGATGTACTCTTTACTCTTTAGCAAAGAGTGCAGAAATGTTTGTAGGAATGGGACAGAGAGTTATAATTGTGTGGGTTAAAAATTAGTTAAGAGATTTTATTGGAGAGATAACTAGTAAATGTCACTAACAAATTTAAGTATTTGAGTTCTAATCTGACAGCAGACAGGAAGATAAAAAGTGAGATAACCAGTCAATTACAGAAAGGACGAAACTTTTAACAGACTATTAAATATTTGATTTGATATAGAAATGTATCATGGAAGACAAAGTTAATAATGTATAAATTATATTTCTTATAATATCTTATTATATTACGTCTCTATGTTTATATTTTAGATGAAATGTGGACAATGAAAGAAAAGGATTGGAGTCATCTACATGCAGGGGAAATTAAATTTTAAGAGCCATAATAGGAATAAAAAAAACAGAAATTATAAGGAATGTAAACTTAATGAAGGATTTGGTAGTAAGTAAAGAGATAGAATTGGAAAGAGTCAAAAACAGTGGTTTTGCATCTCAGGAGAATGGCTGAAGACAGAATATCAGGACAAATGAGAGAGACGCATGCTATAGGAAAATTACCAAGAGAAAGACTACATGGAAAATAGAGAGTCATTGTTAGGAAAGAAGTGGAGAGTAGAAGTGGTATTTGGAAGGAAATTAGAGGGAGAGATTGTGGATAGACAGAGAGGTGAGGTGAGGGTTATTTAACACCTATCAGCACCTTCTGAGGTGGATAAAAGATTATATTACGTATGTATGTATTTTGAAAGTACATTTTTTGATTGCATTCACTGATGTTGAAGTGAAAAAAATTTGTTTATTATGATTACATTCAAAAGGCATATACAAAAATACACTTTCAAAATATATAGAAAACCAATAATAATGGGTGGGACTAATTCACACCTCAAACCACTCACCCTCATATAAATCAACTGCTTTTAAAAATATGATGCACAGTCTACTTTACATACCCACATCACTTTAAGACCATATAGAACTCAATATAATAAAACACACTGCATCCACGCACAAATATATATAACAGTACACTAACCGACTCAAACCCCTACACAAAATAAATACAGTAAAATCTCTCTAAACTCATCATCTTCCACAATTCACCATTCATCAGTGTGAATGTGTGTGTGTGTGTGTGTGTGTGTGTGTGCGCTTCTTTAAATCATAGTCATACATAAAATGAAAAAGAGAATACTGTTTATATCATTTGTCATAACTGTTTATGTGTAATTATCTAACAGTTACTTTTTAATTCTTTCATTGATAAAAAGACATTATACAGAAAAGTAGTTCTAGTTAACATTATTTACTTATTTAATACTGTATTGTTCATTTAATAATGAACATGATTATAAAATAATGTACTGTTTTGTTAAATACTGTGCTGTATGATGCCGTAATGTGATTACGATTTTAAAAGATACTATTATTTTTTTAAAAGGAATACATGTTCACAAAAGGCTACCGTACTGCTACAGCTTAAGTAAAGTTGCAACATGTAAACTTTTATTAGTGAAATGAAAATATACATTAAATGAACTTTTTTATGTATTAGTAGAAGTTTTCATGCTTTTATATAGGATATTCGAAGTGAGCCTCCTACACAGCGTTGCATTTTCCTACTTTCAAAAAATTATTGTCAATTTCATTGATTTCTTGTTGAATGTTTGGGTTTAGTTCATCAATAGTGAAGGGATTTGATTTATAAACTCTATCCTTCAAATAGCCCCAAAGGTAAAGGATAGCAACAAGACAAATCTGGGAAACATAGAGGCCACTGCACTTTGCTGAGAGTTCGCTCTTCTGTAAAAGCAGCAAGAAAGCATTCTAGTGAATTGCTTGATTAAAATTTTATGTATTATTTTTAATTCATCACAGTATCAAATGATTCAATGACTGAAAATAATTAATTAATTAGCTGAAAAAATATTATCGCATCAAAAATTAATTCTATTCTAGAAAAAAATGTGTAATTTCAAAATAGCAAAAGAAAACGTAAATTTCGTTTACAAAATTGAAATATGTTTTAATAAATTTTTTTAATCGCAAGTTAATTTTTTCCAAGTCAATTTTTTTTCAGTCGATTGATAGCAATCGACTGAAACAAATTATATCGAGAAGTAGTAAATTCTCATTTTGTAAAAATACAGTTCTTTCCAACATTAATTTGTCTCTAATTATTGAATGTCCCTCGTAATTTCACCCCTTATATAGAAAAAATTTCGCTTGTAGGTCGGCAGATTGGTGTAGCCGCGAGGCTTATCGCACCAGGAACCGAATCTACCGGGCGAACGAGTTCGAGACCCAGGGAGACCTAGTTATTTTTACATTTATCTAATTCTACCGCTCTCCTTTTACGTCACAACACAGCAGTAGTTTAGAGCATTTTTGGGGGCGGGGATTCGATTTGCCAGATATTTTTAAATCGTTAACAAACGCCAAAGAAAAAGAAAAATATGACCTTAATTAGGCGGAATCTCGAGATACTGAGAGTGACCGTGCTCTACAGTCTCACCCCCTTGGCCTTTTAAGTTGAAAATTTAACGGCATCAATATACCATACATAGAAGTAATCTGACTAAGTGAAAGTAATCTGAACGTTTCAGACAGTGAAAATTTAAAAATTGGTTGCCAGCAATATATTTTGGTTTTCACTGCTGCAATATGGTGTAATAAAATTATTATTATTTCAAATTGTTGGATACTTTCCAAAATAAAATAAGTTATTTTTTAAGCATTTTATTATTACCGTCTACATTTCCTAACTTATTTTATTTATTTACTACGATCAAAATACTATTAATAAATATAAATTATGTTACTTGATTGAACGAGTTCAGCTACAACCTATAATTTATGTTTCAGGAAATGAAAAATACATGGATGTAAGTCATAAAGGGAAAATTTGGAATGAAACCCAAGTACATTTCTTTTAGTAACTAATTTATGTCGATAAAGGTTTATAAAACCGTAAAAGGTATTTTCTTTATAGCCGCTTATAAATAATTGATTTACTTATAAATAACTGATTTTAAAAACACGGTGTTGCCACGGTACACTTCAATATTTGAAATAAAACACTGTTTGAAGAAAAACACCGCAATGAGAATACAATATTAAGATATTGTATTCTTTTATCATTTCTTTCCGAGTTGAAATTACAACTTCTAATTTCTTACTAAACTTATCTGAGAACTAAAAACTTTAAGGATATTTTTGTCTGTTTTAAATTTCCCTAAATGTTATTAAATGCGTTAAATTAAACAAAAAAGTTGGTACATCACCGCTAGCTTTATTTTTTTAGACTTGAATAAAAAAAAATCATTTTCTAAGCTAACTTAAATATACTCCAATTACTACACGTGTATTTTTTTTTTTAATAAATGCACCTGTAGTAATTTACAATCAAAATCTCACCCTCTACATGGTTTTGAGGCACTGTATATAAAAGCTTTCTCAAGTGACAGCCAGTCATACTGAATATCCCATCCTGTGCGCTTTTGTTGCTGCTTCCTTTATAATGGACTCAATGTTTATCACATCACAAGTAATAAATTCTGCACATGAAGAAATGGGTTTTTATCTTCTAAACATTCATATATAAACTGTTTTATATTTTTAAATTACTGAAATTTCATTATGGTTTTTTAAGTAAAAACTTATACATACACTCAACCAGTGTGACAACACACATACACACACACACACATATATATATGTATGTATGTATATATCATTCTCAGTAAGGCTAGGCTCACCAAAAAGTCAAGACCAAATTTTACAAAACAAATTCATGTTCTAAAAAGGAAAAAATTCTAATTCAAGAAAATCCTCACAAATCTATTTCAGTTCGAAGTATTACACCGCAAAATTAATTTATCATTACATTAAAAACAATCATAGTACTTATAATATTACAATTTAATTCTGTTACTTTTAACCAATTAACTACTCAATTTTTAACGCTATCCTGTACTAATTGCACTATTAGCAGAGAAAACAAATTTAGTGCACTATATTTTCTTTTTGATTTGTTATTATATACATATGAATCCTCCAATTATTGAATAATCTTTCCGTTTCCTAAATTAAAACTGTAGTTTATTTTATATTAGTCTTCATCTTTTAACTACCAAATTATTATTATAAGTAACTCTTTTTTCCTTGTGTTTCAACACAATATTTTCTTAAAATCTTACAGATTCTCTGCATCGATTAATATAAAATGATTATTCCTAATCTCTGAGGTGAAGAACACCACAATATTTTATATTTTATTATGACCTATTCTTTGGTATTAAAAACCATACCATACTTAAAATAGTAACTGTAAATTTTAATCCATTTCCTATCTGCTTTCTGTAGGAGTGGTGAAGGGGTAATAAACAAACAAACACGAAGTGTTAACAGAAATACATTTATTGACAGTTAAAACATTTATAAAATTACATTTAATTTCTAATATCCTCTATAATAAACTACAAAACAGAAATATATTGAGAATTATTAAACCTTGATAAATAATAATTTTTTCTCATATTGATTAAAAGTTTAAATGAAAAACAGACTTTTTTGTCCTGTCATTTGACTGGTTTGATGCATCTCTCCAAGATTCCCTGCCTAGTGTCAGCCGTTTCACATCGGTATACCACTTACATCCCTAACAATTTATTTTACATATAACAAATATTGCCTGTCTGCACAATTTTTCCCATCTACCTGTCCCTCCAATATCAAAGAGACTATTCCAGAATGCCGTAAGATATAAGTCTGTCTTCTTTAAGCTATATTTTCCAAATGCATCTTCCTTCATCAATTTGCTGCAATATCTTTTCATTTGTCACTTTATCCACCCACCTGATTTTGAACATTCTCCTAAAGCATCGCATTTCAAACGCTTCTAATCTTCTCTTTTCAGGTACTCTGATCTTCCAAGATTCACACCATATAAAGCTACGTTCGCTTTCATATGAAGTAGCTAAGCATATTCTCAAAAATGGTTTCCCGACGTTTAAATTAATTTTTTATGAAAGCAGACTATTTCTGACTGAAAGCTCATTTCACCTGTGCTATTCGGCATTTTATATGGCTCCTGCTTCGTCTATCTTTAGTAATTCTACTTCCCAAATAACAAAATTCTACCTCCATAGCCTTTTCTCATCTTATTTTTATATTCAGTGGTCCATCTACTTTATTTCTACTACATTTCATTACTTTTATTTTGTGTTTTTTTTTTTTTCATGTGGTAGTTCATGCGAAGGACATCATCCATGCCATTCATTGTTTCTTCAAAATCTTTTCTGTCTCAACGAGAATCAATATATCACCTGCAAATTGTTACTATATCATCAGCAAATATTAGCATTTTTATCTTTTCACCTTGCACTGTTACTCTGGATCTAAATTGTTCTTTTACATCATTAACAGCTAGTTTTATGAAAAGATTAGAAATTAGTGAGAGTAGGGAACATCTTTGTCAGACTCCCTTTTTTATTACTGTTCTTTCTTATGCTCTTTGATTATTACTGTTGCATTTTGGTTCCTGTAAGTGTTAACATTTGTTCTATCGCTATACTTGAACCCTAAACTTTTTAAAATGCTAACATTTTATTCCAGTCTACATTGTCAAATGCTTTTTCTAAGTCTATACGTGCCATGTATGTCAGTTAGTTTTTCTTTAATCTTACTTCTACTATTAATCTGAGCACTAAAATTGCTTCTTTGTCCCTATATTTTTCCTGAAACTAAATTGGTCTTCTCCTAACAGTTCATCCACTTTCCTCTCAATTCTTCAGTAAAGAATTCTAGTTAAGATTTTTGATGCATGAGTAGTTAATTCTTCACACTTTTCTGCTCCTGCTTTCTTTGGTATCATGACAATAACACTCTTTTTGAGTCTGATGGAATTTCCTTCTTCGTAAATATTTCACACCAGTTTGAATGACTATAATATACTTATCGCTTCCTAACCTACATTGTGCAGTAATTCTGCAGTATCCAGTTTAGCCTTTCTTCCATACAAATGTTTTAATGCTCTATTAAATTCATATCTCAGTACTGCAACTCTCTTTACATCCTCTTCAACTTCCTCTTCTTCCTCTATAACAGCATTTGTAATTCATTTCCTCCATATAACTTTATTATATTCCACCCAACCTATTAACGTTTCCTTTCGTATTATAAATCGATTTACTATATTTATCACATTAGATTTTAACTTATGTACAAAAAAATTCTGCGTTATTTACCGTTTATTTTAACAATGATCATTTCTTTTTCCGCTTCTGAACACTTTTATTTATTCCACTCTTTCGCTAATTTGCACATTCTGTTTATAATATTTCTTAACTGTCGATAGTTCCTTTTACCATCATCACTAGCATTCTTATACTTTCTACGTTAATCATCAGCTGCAATCATCCGCCTATGTTTGTTTTTGATGATTTAAGAATTTCCTTTTTAACATTCTCCCATTCTTTATACTTTCTACTTCATCTTTTTTACTCAGACCTCTTGTGATGTCCTACTCAAACATTTTTTTACCTCCTCTTCCTCAAGCTTCTCTAAATTTCAGCGATTCATCTGAAATCTTTTCTTTAGGATTTTAAACCCCAATCTACATTTCATTATCACTAAATTATGGTTGCTATCAATGTCTGCTCCTGGATATGCTTTGTAGTGAATGAGTTTCTTTCTAAATTTTTGCTTAACCATGATTTAATCTACCTCATACCTTGTAGTATCGCCCGGCTTTTTCCAAGAGTGGTTACTCTTCTATCATGATTTTTAAACTGGGTGTTGGCAATTAATAAATCATACTTTCTGCAAAACTGAATGAGTCGGTCCCCTCATTTATTCCTTTTGCCCAGCCCATATTCACCCACAAATTTTCATTCCTTGCCTTTTCCAATGCTTGTATTCCTATCTCCAAGTATTATTAAATTTTCATTTCCTTCTATGTGTTCCTTCTATGTCAATTTCTTCATATACACACTACTCATCATCATGGGCATTTTTGTAGGCATGTAGATGTTAATCATTGTCGGCTTAGGTTTTGATTTTATCCTGATTACAATGATTCTACTGCTAAGCTTTTTGAAATAATCTGCTCTCTTCACTATCTTTTTGTTCATTACAAAACCTACTCCTGCAAGCCCTTTATTTCACTCTCAGTTAATAAATAACCTAACCAAAAGTCTTTCCTATTCGCAACAAAAATCGATAATATATATAAAAGTTGATATAGAAATATTACATCAATATAAATATTAATAGAGTTATATTTATAAAAGTTGTAAAGGGAAAATATTACACCAAAACACTACTGACATTACAATTGTTTGTTAGCATTTGAATACTCAAAACTTGAAAACAAAGTTTTGATATTTCATTAAAAAAAATTGTAAAGTATTACACAATTACATCAATTTTTAATAAAAGGAATATTTAAGTCTTATTTTTATAACAATATTATATTAATTGAATTATCTGATAAAAAAATTTATTTTGATGTAAGTAATCATTTTCTTAATTCTATTTCTTTTAGTTTTAAACTAGATATGATGATACTGAATATATGATATAGAAGTAATTTTTCACATCCGATGTGAAATTATTATTTACATATGTAGATGAAGATACATAACGCTATCAAAAATGGAAACTGTAAATCGTTTAAACATATAACTTTTCATTAAAATTTTTCCTTTTGTAACATGTTTATGAAAAATGGTACATTAGTATCATTAAGTTTTCCAAAATCACTTGTTATAGTTTTTCAAGCACTAATGATATTCTGTGTGATAAGCATAAATTAATGGACTGATTTCACTTTAAATTTATTTTAAAGTATATATTTTAAAAAGCAAATCTGTCTTAACTGATGAAAATCAGAAAGGTTTGCCAAATATTTATTTGGCAAATAGTTATTTTTTTTTTGCCAGTACTTTCAGACAGATAATCCACATGCTAACTATTATTATTATTAAACATTACAGCATACTACTTTTTACAGCTATTAGGCATTTTCTATCATTTACCAATTCACACATATATAGAGTACCATTAGCTCCTAAAAAAATTAAAAGAAGTGATTTTGGTAAAATTAAGAATCATGTAGCCAGGTTTCGAAGTTCTACCACCATATTTAATAGAAATAATTTTTTAAGAGATGAAACTGAAAGATATATTCAATATTAAAGGTAATTAGGAAGTCTAGATGTAATATATAAGTAAATACATTCATTGCAAATAAGTGTTACTTACGATGAATTTTGAGATCCTCGTAGGCTGAGTATGGTGACCTTGACTAGACAGTTTCGGCTCGAATCTGCATCCAGACCAATACCCCACCTAACGCGCCCCAACCGATACCACACCCAACGACCTTCCTCACAGCGGCCCTCCTGGCGCCCGTCGGATGTGTACATCCCTCATCCCAAAAAACCTCTAAACCGGTTCGGCTGCATCCCCGTCTCCCTACCACACATCTAGCACACTTTGGATGAGCCACTTCCCCCACCCAACGCGCCCCGACCGATACCACACCCAACGCCCTTCCTCCCAGCGGCCCTCCTGGCGCCCGTCGGATGTGTACATCCCTCATCCCAACGAACCTCTATCCCGTTCGGCAGCATCCCCGTCTCCCTACCGCACATCAAGCACACTTTGGATGAGCCGCTTCCCCCACCCTACGCGCCCCGACCGATACCACAACCAACGCCCTTCCTCCCAGCGGCCCTCCTGGCGCCCGTCGGATGTGTACATCCCTCATCCCAATGAATCTCTACCCCGTTCGGGAGCATCCCCGTCTTCCTACCGCACATCTAGCACACTTTGGATGAGCCGCTTCCCCCACCCAACGCGCCCCTACCGATACCACACCCAACGCACTTCCTCCCAGCGGCCCTCCTGGCGCTCGTCGGATGTGTACATCCCTCATCCCAACGTACCTATATCCCGTTCGACAGCATCCCCGCCTCACTACCGCACATCTAGCACACTTTGGATGAGCCGCTTCCCCCACCCAACGCGCCCCTACCGATACCACACCCAACGCACTTCCTCCCAGCGGCCCTCCTGGCGCCCGTCGGATGTGTACATCCCTCATCCCGACGTACCTATATCCCGTTCGACAGCATCCCCGCCTCACTACCGCACATCTAGCACACTTTGGATGAGCCGCTTCCCCCACCCAACGCGCCCCGACCGATACCACACCCAACGCCCTTCCTCCCAGCGGCCTTCCTGGCGCCCGTCGGATGTGTACATCCCTCATCCCAACGTACCTATATCCCGTTCGACAGCATCCCCGCCTCACTACCGCACATCTAGCACACTTTGGGTGAGCCGCTTCCCCCACCCAACGCGCCACGACCGATATTCTCCTCAAGGCCTCCCACCCATCTACCCTCCTGGCGCCCTTCGGATGTGTAATATCTCCATACCGACGACTCTCCACTCCGTTCTGCGACGTTTCCTCTCCGCTGATCTAAACTACTTCTGAGTTGTTTCCTATTTACTGACACAACTCGCTGATCACCACCTCTTCTGCGGCTTTTCATCTCCGCTGATAGAATTTCCTTTTATAACTGATTGTAAGCTGTCTGTGGAGCAGCGACTGTGGTGCCGGTTGTGTGTGTGACCTCTCTGCCGTGGCGTAGCATCATTTCGACGAGGGCATTTTAAACGACCAAACATCACTGTCGGGTGAACTTTACTTTACAGATGCCCCGAGGGACATCTGCATCGGTGGCATCTCTGCGGGTCCTGAACTGAAAGCTGTGGTTCGCAATCAGTATGAGGGCGAGAAGATGTCCTCCGTTAAAGCCACTACTGGCTACGAACGGAGGGGGTGGTGTAGCGACTGGACACGCTACGAGGTGGGATCTTCTCCCGTCGGGGGGAATCGAGATGTCGGCGTGATGGCTCCCGTTAAAGCCCATCAGGCCTATGAACAGGGTGGGGGGTGGTGTCGATCGGATACGTCACAAGGCGGGTGTCTTCCCCTACGGAGTGGGGATGTCGGCGGGATGGCGACTGCGCTATCGGGGGCATGGATTCCATGCGGCCGTTAATGTTGCGACATCTCGATATTATGAAGTGAAGTAAATGTCTCGCGGGACTCTGAGATGGAGCTGAGTGGGAGTAGGCGGTCTGTCCGCCTCTCCCTTGTAGACCAGACAGGAGGCCAACTATTCCAATATCTGGGGTATGAACTAAAAATGAGTTCATTAAGAAAGCTAGGAGTAAAATGTTAAAGAACAATTTAGATTCGGAGTAACAATACAAGGTGAAAAGATAAAGATGCTACGATTTGCTGATGATATAGTAATTCTTGGACAATGGGAGTATCTGTAAAGAAAAGATTAGAAGCTTTTGAAATGCGGTGCTATAGGAGAATGTTAAAAATCAGATGGGTGGATAAAGTGATAAATGAAGAGGTACTGCGGAAAATAGATGAAGAAAGAAGCATTTGGAAAAATATAGTTAGAAGAAGAAACGGACTTATAAGCCACATACTAAGGCATCCTGGAATAGTCGCTTTAATATTGGAAGGACAGGTAGAAGGAAAAAATTGTGTAGCCAGGCCACATTTGGAATATGTAAAACAAATTGTTAGGGATGTAGGATGTACTGATGTAGGATGTAGGGTACTGAAATGAAACTACTAGCACTAGATAGGGAATATTGGAGAGCTGCATCAAACCAGTCAAATGACTGAAGACAAAAAAAAAGGAGTAAAAACCGTTGTTGCGAACATTGCTGGTGGCATGTTATTAATACTACTGTCTCAATCTAAGCGACTTTTACATATTGGCTCTGTAAAATGTAGAACTAGGCGCGGGGTTCGTGCTTCCACGAACTCGGTCAGCTAAATTAGAGCGCAACGATGTAGGACATTCAATATATCCGT
Source organism: Lycorma delicatula (assembly GCF_047948215.1). Lineage (NCBI taxonomy): Eukaryota > Metazoa > Arthropoda > Insecta > Hemiptera > Fulgoridae > Lycorma > Lycorma delicatula. Next base: position 81,465,683 of record NC_134465.1, read on the forward strand.
ATGGGCCTGCAGCGAAGGCAAAAGCCGAGTTAAAAAATCACCTATGTAAATGTCTACCGAGGCATTTAAATCGGTGGCATCCGAACCGAGGCCTGCCTTATTACCGTGACGTGTAATCAGTTGATGGTCTATAAGACGACTCTCGTGTTAAAGCCCATCAGGGCTAGGAACGGGAGTGGTGGCGACCGGAATCGTCTCAAGGTAGGCGTCTTCCCCTACGGGGTTGGGATGATTGAACTCGCTGCATTCTCTTCTCCGGCATTTCCTCTCTGTTGATATAACTCCCTGAAAATAAAACAAAAATACATTACAACTTAATATTCCGTTATCATAGGTACAAAAATTTTATCATATATTTCATTTCAGTTTTATCTTACGTTTAGGATATAAAAGATTCGATGGTATTTTAAGTATTCATACTGCATCTTAGTTAGATTTTATTACCCATATGTATATAATTATCTTTTGAAAAAAGTGACGAAAATTAGGTTTAACAAAATGATTATTTTATAAAATAAAAAAATAAATATTCCTGTAAATGTAATTATTATTGTTTTTAAAAATATATTGTGAATATCAATTAATTTATTACACTAAAAAATTAAATAAATAAATAATACTTTTCAATATATCAGGAGATATCAAGTTTTAAGAATTCAAACGCTAACAACCAATTGTTATATGTCAAGGTTTTGGTGTAATATTTTACCATTTCATCTATTGTTAATATTACATATATATATATATATAACAAATGAGAAAGAATATATGTAATAAATAATATGGTTTTACAAATATTACATGACCAATGAAGTCAAACTGAATGAATTTTGCGGCGTTGTATAAGAATAAAGTTGTTAGTTTTTATGTTTTTTAAATAAAACAGCATCTCCAACAACTGTCTGTATATCGTGTTTTTTTCACATCCAATGTAAAACTAACATTCGGTGACGAAACACACTTTTTAGGTTTAATTGCAGCTTTGTTAAATAAGTAATAAATGAGTCAATTTTGTTATCAAAACTTGTAGAGAAATTCTGAGAAAACTTTTAATAAAACCTGTGAAAAACAAAAAAAAAATCACTTTTATTATTAAAAAACAACTTAGCAGAAAAATGTTACCAAATGTTTTACAAATGTTAGCAGAAAAATTAATCTAAAAATAAAAAACAGCCGTTTTTGTACAATAAATTTAGACCTTCGAAAAATTAATCGTGGTTTATACTGCATTAATTAACAATAAATTTTCGAAGATTCCAGCATTTACATCGATGCACTTTTCAACGCGTATCCTTACATTCTTTATCGCCAACTAGATGATGAGGGCGCCCTCAACCGGAGGGCAGCGGCACAGAGAATGAGAGCGGTCAGTTCATTGCGTGTGTCTACCTTTTGCCTCCATACCTAACATATAATCAGCCCCATAAACAATAACCTAAGAGAGTAAGGTCCAGTGGTCTAGGTGGCCAATTTACTGGCCCTCTACGTCCAATTCATTTAACAGTATATTTTTCATCTAACAATTGTCTTACTTCATTCGTGAAATGTTTTGTCGGTGATGAAGTCGATAGTACATTTCAATTCCTTTCACCGATGGAAAATTTTCAAGCGCTATACGAAATTGTTTAAAAATTCCGGATAATTTCTCTTCTGGTTTTAGTATAAAAGGGTCTATTAATTGGTTTTCGATCGTGCCACACCAAACGTTCACAGAAAATATGTTCTGGAAATTTAATTCGATTACAGCATGTGGGTTTTCTTCAGACCAACGGTAAAGTATTCCGTGTGTTGTATATGTCATTACGAGTAAAAGTAGCTTCGTCCAAAAATAGAATGAATGGAATTACCTGGTAATTATTGTTAACCCGATGACAAAACTGCAGTCGTCTGGTACGGGCACCAAGAGGAGATGTTGAACTTTCTGAACATATGGATGCAATCCGTTATAGTGTAACGCCCTTCATACGGTATTTTGTGGAATATTGAATAGTGTTTCTACACGTGCTATTAGTAGGATTAAGTTGTTAGTTAGCTGGCTCTAGCACCTGAAGAATGTTTTTTCTTGCCATCAAGTATATCGGTTGACGTTCAGATGAAACATGTGCACTGGAAACTGTTATTTTCACGAATATTATTAAAAATTCTACAAATATACTTTACGGTTTGGAAATATTCGTCCAGGATTCCTAACGTTAGTATTCTTCCACCGCAGCTGCAGTATCTCCATCGCAAAAACCGTACGCTAAAATCATATCTGTGTATTCTGCATGAGTGGAGCGACGCGGTATTTTTTCAAAACAAAGAACTCAAACAGAATTTCACTTTTTTAAATTCAGTTTCAATTGAAGAAATGTAGGTACAGTTTATAGTGCAACAATCACAAAACTACTGAATTACTTGATTCTCAATAATAATTTAACGTAGTCAAATTTTTGTGAAAAACAACTAAACCGCTAACGTTTAATATTAAGCAATCATAATTTTTAACAATGAATAATTTTCACATTAATTTCAAAGCATACAATTATGCATTAAGTGTATTTTTAAGCACATAAAACACACACTCACATGTACATTAGAATATATTATTTAGCAAATGCAAGCATTATTACTGGTGTTTTCCTGGACTAGTAGTAATTCTAAGAAATAATACGTTGAAGTACATTATTTTATTCAGTTGTTTAAAACGTACTCTGTTATCTTGTACACCTAACATAGTTCATTAGAGTCTTGTATTTGGAAGGTATATCCACAATATATCATAGAAAGAATATCTGTATGTGAAATAATTATTTTATATGTATAACTTTTTTTTTTTTTTTTTAATATTCATCGCTAAGAAACAACTGACGCAGTCGGTTCGACATCTTCAAGGACTAAAAGCATATTATTCTAAGGAGTGTATATTATTCAAAATAATTTAATTTTTTTGTATGTGTTATATTTTTTATAAAGTAAATTTATTAAAAGGTGTAGAAAAAAATTAAATCGGTGTGAATCAGTAAAAATTAAAGTAGTACAAAATAGTAGTAGAAATAGATAATCTCAATATATACAATAAAATTAGTTTAAAAAATAATAAAACAGTAGAATAATTTGAAACCGATCATTTTTTTAGAGTAAATGAACTCAGGAACCGTTTGTCAATTATGAATTTACATTCGGAAATTAATGACTGTCATAACATCGGTGCACGAAGTAGATGTAGGATATTAATCGATACCGGAGGTATCAGATCTTTTGTAAGAAATTTATTGGCTTCAGAGTGTCTAGGTAAAGATCCTTTCGAAGTAACCACGGCCGTGGTATCTCGAAAGAAGAATTTTTTACTCTAATATCATTATTAAGAAGTTACCAATAATATAGATTTATAATTATTATAGATATAACTTTATAAATAAGTAATTAATAAATATTTTTATTTGATTTTCATAAAAATTTGATTTGCTATTAGGACTAGATGATTTGAAGGAAATGAAAATCGGTTTAGATTTTGTAAATAATAAATTAACGTGTAGAAGTATAGTAGTGCCTATATATTATTTTAATACAATTGAAGAAATGCAAATAGAGCACATCTGTTAAAAAAATAAGTTCCACAGTGCAGGTACGCACGAAGCGAAATATTAGGCTTCATGTAGGAAACATAAAAAAAAGTGAAGTCGTATTGTCTTATAGAAATATCAATGGACTTGAAATACCACAACGTATAATTACGATCAAGGACCACGTAGGTTACTGTACAATAATAAATTCCACTTAGTAAACAAAAAATTAATATATATTAAACCGATAAGTAACCACAATTGTGTACCAATAATAAATAAAAATTATAAATATTATGCTAATAATAAAATGAGTAGTAATTTTAATAAGATTAGTCGCGGAACGAAAAAATAAATTTATCGACGTTTAGAATCGATCGTATGAATTCTAAAGAGAAAAAAGCAATATTAATTTTATAAAAAAATTGTCGGATATATTTCACGTTGAAGGAAACGATTGGCAACGTTTAAGAGACAAATAAAACAAAATTCGTACGACAGATGAGATACCAGTTTACACGTTAAATTACCGCTATCCCGAAAAATAAAAAAAAAATAAATTACCACTATGTCGAAAACCAAATTCAAGATATATCAAAAAATTATTCGATTCTCATATTCGTCCAGGAACTCTCCAGTCTGGATAATACTGAATAAACCTGACGTCTTATGAAAACAAAAATTTAGATTAGCGACTGATTTTATAGAATTAAATTCATAAACAATAGATAAATTTCCGCTTCCGAATATAACAAACATTTTAGACGAGCTAGGTGGAAATACCCAATATTTTAGTACGTTGAATCTCACCACAGGATTTCATCAGGTGCAGGTGGATATCAGTAGCATAGAGAAAACAGAGTTCTCCACAAAAACAGGACACTATGAATTTTTAAGGATGCCATTTGGATTAAAAAATAGCTCACCGACCTTCCAACAAATTATGAATAATGTAGTACGCGGAATTAAAAACGAAATTTGCCATGTTTATCTTCATATTATTTATTCAACTAGTTCAAAGGAACAAAAAAAAGTTTTCTTTAGATTTAGATAGGCTAATTTCAAAATTCGATTCGATAAAAATAGAATTTTTACGAAAAGAGGTGTCTATTTAGGACATCCTGTGACAGCAGATGGTGTTAAATCAAATCTGAGCATTATTACTAGTATGTATTACATGAATAGCAGTTATTCAAAGAAATATTTTGTTGCCTTTGTCTTTTATATAATTTTACTTTAGTCATGGATTCACTTCGTTAGAATGAAAATCTAACATTGTATTAAAGTTTTTAAGTCACTCTGTTAGAATGCACATCTAACATTACTAACAACAAAGTCTTGAACTTGGTTAGTTGGAAGGTCTTGTATTGGACTCATCGTATTTAAAATTTTTAATTTAACACCAGATACCAGTGTTCTTTAGTTGTAGGGCTTCAATTAACCACACACCTCAGGAATGGTCGGTCTGAGGTTGTTCAAGATTACACATTTACTGGAACAGTTACACTGATAAGTTGCTGACCGCTAATTGTTGATGAGACTGTAAATAAAAGTATTAAAAAAAATCTATTTAACATGAAAATATTATCTGAAAAACAACTTAAAATATCTAAAGAAAACTTTATAAACTAAAATTAAGGGAATTCTAATAAAATTTTAATATATATATATAAATATTATATTTAATAAATTTAAATAAAGACAATTCTGTCAAAGATAGAATTCTTTTGTAAATTTATAAAGACAATTATATTTTCAAATTTACCTTATTTTACGTCCAGTATCCAAAATATAAAATAATTATAAACCTCTAACCACTGTTAACTAATTGTGTTTATTTTCAATATTTCTCCAAATTATGTCCTCATGTATTCTACTTTCAAAATTGTATAATGAATATGAATGATTATTTTTTAATCTTACTTTTTGAATGGTTGCTATGTAACAGAATTTTATGTAAATAGTTTTTTTTTTTAACTTTGTATACTTTTAATTTAACGGTGGCCTGGGTCCAGGAAGTGACCTCCATTGTCTGTCGTTCGGATCCCCGAGTAATGAAGGATGGTCACAGTAAGGCGGTGTGCTTCTCAGGACTTTCGGAATAGTCGACCAACCTTTACGTCCTTCAGTCGAGTACTTCGGTCGACGGGTTAGGGAGAGTTATCTTGTGCACCTGTTGGGGTCAACGCCAAATGATATCGTCAGGGAACGACCGGTAGGCCCACCGACGACGACAGTGGTGGTTAAACTAGAGAGGAAACCTACGCCGATCTCCTCCGCTCAGTGAAAGGAGCTGTGTCGCCAGGTGAAGTTGTGGTCCTCTCCGCACGTAAGGGGCAGGGAGAGGACCTTCATATGCGGTTGCGGCCCGATAGTGGTGCGGCTGAACGAATTAGTAAGGATATTTCCGCAAAGGAAGAGGCCACCACTACGGCCCTGACAGGGAGGGACGGCAGGAGGGTTCACGTCCTTGTCAAGGACATGGATATTTTAACTACTCAGGATGAGTTCGTGACGGAACTTCGAAAGTTTACGGGGGAGTCGGTGTCGATAGACGTTCTCTCCATGCGACCGGCTTATGGTGAAACGCAGCTGGTCGCTGTGACCGTGACACCTATCCTGGCAGACAAATTATTGGCCGTCGGACGTGTCCGTATTGGGATGGGTGCTTGCAGAGTGACGACCTTCTTTCCACTGCTGAAAGGCGGGCCATAGAATCAATTCTTGTAATGGGCCAGACCGTAGTGGCCATTGTCTTACCTGCGGTGAGGCCGGTCACCTGCGGAAGGACTTTCCTGCAGTTTGCATGAGCACGTACTCGGGGTCCGGGATGCACGACTTCACCTGGACCATAATGTGCGGCGTCTGCTTAGCGCTGTTGGGTGTCTGTGGGGCACAACCCCGTTCAGGAGGAGTTTGAAGCTCCGGGGCTCCACCATCAATGATTGGCGGGGACTCCTTCGCAGCACCTTCGGGGAGAGAATGTAAGACCGTAGTCCCGGTAGGGGATCCTTTTGGGGGTTCCTCATTAGAGGCAGAGCGTAAAGACCGGAATCCCGGTGAGCGGTCCCATTGAGGTAGCTTGAGGCGATGGCATCCCCCGGAGCTGAGTTTATGCGTGGCTGTGGACCCGGCTCCGGGGGAGGGGAAAATACAGAAAAAAATAATAAAAATGCATGCTATTAACAAATATACACGAACCTTTTGCAACGTTTTGGTCGAAAAATCGAGCAGGATGAATTCACAACTTATTTAACCTAAAAAAAACCTTTTTTTTTAAATTTGAGTTCCTTCAGCGATTTATATGTAAACTATTACAAATACACTTAAATATGAATTAATTTCCTGTAAAATGAGACGTCTTGCCTTAATTTGTATTTATTGAAAAATATTTTACAGCGATTTTAATACAAGTTAAGCACACATCATGAGTAACTTTCCAAAATAATTGCAAAAAAATCAGTAATAATTTATTACGCTTGCAAATGTGTAAAATTAGAGTTTTGCTCTATATATGGATGGTACTTACTTCTGAAATTTGAGATATACAAAAATTAAAAGAAAACCGATTTTTGAAGTACGCTATATCCCAGACTTATGCTTTGATTTTGTACGCTAGATTATGTATTTTTCTCCATCGTAGTGGGTGAACTTACGCTCCTGGATTTCCTTCTTCGGAAGAGGGAGGAGATGTACAGGGGAGCGGGTAAGGCAGATGTGGAGGCATCACTTGTCTGGAGATGGCAGAATAGATGGAAAATGTCGACAAAAGGCAGTGGGCATCAGTTGACAAAAACACGGGGAACAGTTGACAGTTGACTCGGTTCCTTTCCGGTCACGGATGTCTCAAGTTTCAAGGCACACTTGTGCCTTGAAACTTGTGTGCACAGACACTGAGTCCTTCTGTGGATTGCGATTACTGCAGGGAGGTAGACACCGTGTTCATGTGCGATCAGTTCCTGCAGCATAGGTAAGCATGCAGGGGAGAATTTGGCATGCTTTCCCCCAAATAACATCATTGGTACTATGCTTCAGACCGAAAGATCGTGGCATGCGGTGTCCATGATGCCGGTTAAGATCATCTGCACCAAGTTGGCGGAAGATGTTCAGGGTTGAATTACTACCTTTGAGTCTCCCTTAAGGCATGTTCTTGGTCCCAAGAGATTGAAGTTTAAAAATAAAAAACTCAGGATTCCAAAAAGTTCGAGGCGTATGGCCAGCAACGGAGGTGCGGATTGAGACAAGACACATGGATGCTGCGATAATACCATAAGGTGGGCCCAGCATCCCATGTTGTAGTGGAGAGGTTTTAGTGGGTTTTTTTATATAAAAAACTGAAATTACACGCTTATAAAATCCTAGATACTGCAGGAATTGAAACCTGATGATGGTGTAAAATGTTATGATTTCGCTGTTGTAATGTTGGACAGAATAAGTGAAAACGAATCATTTTTAGACGATAAAATTTTATCAGCATGGATTACTCTCGTACAAGATCAGAGAGCTTTTACCAAGAATAGAAGCAAAAAAATTATTCTGAATTAAGGTTCACTGATATAGTTGGTAACAGATCTATATCGCTTCCAGGAATATGTGTTATATGAACCTACTTGGCCGAGCTAAAATTTTCAGCTAATAATAATGTTGAATGGTAACAAAAATCAATACAGGATGTCGGTTCGATACACCACCTGATCCATTTACTAATTTTTATATTATTTTTTTTTAAAAATCATACTTAATATTTTTACAGAATTAACTGCTGCTTCATTTATTTTCTTATTATTTTTACAATTTTATATAGGTTTCCACTTGCTTTGATCGCTCTCGTAATTAAAATTCATGAAATATTTATGTACTATCTACTTTGTTAAGTATATTCTACAAGTTTTGACAAAGAGGTGCGAGCATGTTTTCAATAAATTTTCAAACTGCTGTCAGGCAAGAGATTCATCACCAAAGGAAGCAAAACAACAGAATTTCCATGTCAAAAAAGAAAAAACCTGTGAAACCACAGTATATCTTCTACTAAAATAATATGTTAAATGAAGGTGTCGCTTTGTTTCTTCTATCAAAACCAGTTCTCTATCTGTAAATGTAAATAAAATTCATTTTTATTGTAGTTAAAAGTTTGGGGGTATAAGTGAAAAGATGACTGTCATGACAATAATTTGATTCCTATTTCATTTATTTTACACACGATGAAATCTCACAAAATCAGTTGCTTTTCATGGCTATTCTTTATATTATAAACAAATAATTTTTGTCTACAAAAAGAATAATTTAGATCAATTATATATTGCATTTCAGTTTCATTAACAATTATGAAAAAATCGAGTGATGTACTATTAACTGATAAATACTCAATATATTATTAGAAAGGTTTAAAATATGAATAACAGTCTTCTTGAAATACCACAAGCCAAGAAATGTACATAATAAGCTTATTAAGTTTCATTGCTGTAACTAACAAAATTCATAAAAATTTGTGTGTGTATATATATATATATATATATATATATACTGTGTTTAGGTGTTATAGTTCATATAATGTTAAATTTTATATATATAACACCTAAACACAGTAATTGGCTTAGTTATACTTACCTTATTTATTTCCAATAACTGGATTTTGCAGTATCTTGCACCTTCAGTTTGCATTAAATTATAACTTATTCTTTTTAATTGATTTGTATTTTTTTTTTCATTATAAAATTTTCACAACTACATTTATCTTCATAATATCATTTAAAATTTCACAATAGATAACATTATAATTTGTGTTAAAAAAGAGAATTTGTTAAAAAGAAATACGTTTTAATGTAATAAAAATAGAATTTAATTTTTAATTTAAAAAACAGTCAGTGGAAATTAATATGGCAAGTTTAACTTATCTAATTACTCTGTTTTGGTGGTTTATGTTTCAAATAAAATATTTATGAGAGACAAATTAGGCATTGACCAGATACTGGCATTTCTTGATATGTAATGCTACTAAGTTTTTTCTCTTTATTATACTGATGTTTGCTTTCCTTTATTGCATTTATATTGTAATTTGCCACACAAAATTTCTGTCTCACATGACATTTTATGTCAGATCTACTTAAAATTTAAAAAAGTTAGATATAAAAGTAACTGGAGTATCAAAAGAGAAAGTACCAATCGATGATGTAAACTGGGGTCTAAACTAATACCCTGGCCCTCTCTTTTTCTGTTTAGCCTCTGGAACCACCGTAAGGTATTAATCTTCAGAGGATGATATCTATGAATGCAAATTAAGTGTAGTTTTGTTCAGTCTCATGTTAACCATTCCTGAAATGTGTGGTTAATTGAAACCCTACCGTGAAAGAATACTTGATATCCACAATCTAGTTTCAAATACATTTAAAAGTCTTTACTAGGATATGAACCTTAGAACTCTCAACTTTGAAATCATTTGATTTCCGACGACTAGTTAACCAGACTAGACTAGCCAGGGAGGTCTAATGCGTTGACCCTGGTACAAGGTAAGTGATAATGGCTGATTGAAGCCACAGAGTGAGTGGCTCAATTACTTGGTTGCTCTAACTAAAGCTAAACATTGCATAAATGGATGGAGTCTTTTAATAAATACTAGTATTATTGTGAAATATATATGATGTAGTAAAGAATTAGTAGTACCTTAATATTTTACCTTTTGGCTACAAAGTGTTACATTCATCACCACGGCTAGTCCAAGGATCAAATCCATCGAGCAGCTGAAAGAATCGATCGATCTGGTACTCTGAAGATTTAGGACACAGGATGAAGTGAAAAGTTGATGAGATGTTGAATATAACCTGGTAATCTGTATTATTTCAAGTCTCATTTTTATTTATAGTTTGTAAATTTTTGTAGTGAGGAAGATAATGTTAATTTCACACTTTGATCTTGATTGCACTTCAATTTCACACTTTATTTACACCAATCACTTATTTTCCCCACAATTTCAAAAAATGTGAAAGATAAAATAAGTACTCGCTAAAAACCAGGATCAGTTCATGTCGTTTTAATATGCAAGGCAGATATATTACATATAAAAATGATTAAATTTTGAAATAATTTGGATTACTGTTATGCTAGATGAATTTTTTCAAATAATCATTCTACTTGGAATTTTACCACAAAAAAATGTTAAATTTTGCAAGCAAGTTAATTTTTTTAATAAGAAAATAAGCAAATAAAATGAAATAATTTATTATGGCACCTCTAAAATCAGCTGACCCTGGTTTGAAAAAATTAAACTAACATGCAAGCATTCATCTTCTTTGAAGCAGGTGGCTGAACGATGATTGGGGAAAGAAAAGGGGTACTCAAAATTTAAAATATTTCAAATAAAATAAAAAAATAAAAAATTCTTAAAACTGTAATGAGATATAAATATGCTCTAACCTTCAATTTGACACCTACCAAAAAAATTTAAGAAAAAGCTTATGTAATTAATAAATATAAAAAAATATATATATATATAAATAAATATATATTATATCCTACGTGTACCAGATTTAAAAGCTATAGTTAATTACGAAATTGCCTCTATATCTTTACTTATTTTTTAAATTTCTTATAGAAGATATAACTTTTACAGACGAAGCTACATTCCATATGAATGGATGCGTTAACAGACACAATTCACGAATATGGGGCTCTGAAAACCCACACGAAATTATCGAGAAACAACGTGATTCGCCTAAAGTTAATGTTTGGTGTGGTGCGATGAAAAATCATGTAATTGGGCCTTTCTTCTTTGCTGAAATAACAATTAATGGAGTCGTGTATCTTGACATGTTAACCGATTATTGCTTTCCTCAGCCGGATCAACTCGAAAAGATTCATCGACTTCATTTCCAACAAGACGGTGCTCTCCCGCACTTCGATGCATCGGTCACGGACGCTTTGAACGGAAAAATTTGGAGATCGATGGATAGGCCGGCAAGGACCCGTACTTTGGCCTCCAAGGAGTCCAGACCTAATACCTTGCGATTTTTTCTTGTGGGGGTACATCAAAAGCGTTGTTTATACACAGAAAATTCGCGACCTAAACCGCTTAAAAACAGAATTAATGAAGCGATGACAACCATTAACGAAGAAATGTTAACTAATGTTTGGAGAGAAGTTGAGTACCGTTTGGACATTTGTCGAGCGAATAAGGGCGCAAATATGGAAATTTATTAATTATGTAAAAAAATGTTTGAGACGACAAATTTGGAAAATAAAAAAAACATAAACTGTAAGTAATTCTGTTTTAATTTATTCCATGTTCAAAACCGCACCATTCTTTTATGATAACCCTGTAGTTCATTAATTAAAATGTTATTTGCCTATAACTGTAGAACCGATTAAAATAAGTACCACTTATGATATATCGTTGAAAGGCTCTCAATAAGGACTTATTACTACAGTTAATAAAACGTCCAACATTCAATTTCTTTTAGATTTTGGGTTTTTTTGGGCCCAGTCGATTGCGATCAAAAAAGGGTGCAAAACTAGATGTTACAAAAGTTCTAAATCCAAAATTTCAACATTCTATAGCTAATGGGTTTTTCAGTTATACGAGGTACATACGTACGTACAGATGCCACGCCAAAACTAAACAAAATGGATTCAGGGTTGGTCAAAATGGATATTTCCGTTGAAGTCTGAAAACCGAAAGTTTTCGTGATAACAATACTTGTACTATGTTTTGTACTATATGACAGCTAATTACTAAATACGAACGAAGTATAACTTTAAATGTCCAAACAAACATAGATTAAACTTCATGCAATACTTTGTCTTAGTATTAATAAATAAATAGATCTCACTCTCTCAATCTCCCTCACTCTCTCTCTCTCTCTATGTATGTGTTTGTGCGCGCGCGTATTTGTATTGTAAATATGCTTACTGTAAACTTAGTAATCGGCTAAGTTAGATAAATTTAGAAATAGTGTTATCACATTATTACCGCCTTATATACCCCTCGTTAATATTTTTTATAATTTATAATAATTTGTGGCTCGGTTATTTTTTTGAGCATTTTCAAGTGATTAGATCAGTTTTAGGACGATTCTAAGATTTATTATAGAATTATATAATTTTTAATTGTAATATTAATTTTGCGAATAGGCATCTTAGTTTAGAGGACGCTTTCTTCACCGATGAGAGTGTTGTGTTGTTATGAGGGTTGATGGTATGTTGCCGGGCCAGGTGCACAGCCTTACTCTGTTATTATTGGTGGATCACGTGATGCGCACTGCTGCTCTGCGCACATCGTCTCTCCCCGGATCTTTAAATAAACAACCGCCACTCCTTTTATTCTCCACCTTTTCCGTTGAAACGGCTTTTCTATTAATGTAATACGATTAAATAATATTTTTATTAAATTATCATAATTCCCTATAAGTAATCTACAGTATCTTATAATAAATAAATAAAAATATACATATAATCCTCATTCATCCTCTGAAGTATTATCTGAACAGTAATCACCGGAGGCTAAAACACGAAAAAGAACGTATACATAATAACATATGTTTTGCATCAAAAATTACCGTTTATTATATATATACTAGGACATCATTAGTCGTAATAAAATATAGATGTAAAAATAAAAAAAGAATAAAAATAGCATTATTTTACGTGAAATTGCAAAACCGGCAAGGAGTTAAGTGTAATCTAAGATACTGAAGAGCGAATGTCTGTTATCATCGGCTTAATTTTTATTGAATTTCTATTCTGATTAGAAAGGTACTGAAGGAATTTGTGAGGGGGGTGTGTAGTAATGCTTTACCGGACTATGACGGATGATTCCGACGTAGTCGATATGCACGAAAAGGGCCTTTGTGGGAATATTCTGTGTTGAATTTTGTCTCATTTTAATTCGCTCTATATCATAATATTTCCGCGATTATTTTTCAATGTAGTTCATCATAAGTCCGCAATGTTATACAACCCTAGTAAAGGGTTTTTGTTTCATTCTAAGAAATGATTTATCATACGCAAAACAGCCGATATGGCTTACATGGCGTTTTGCTTACATCTGATTTACGAGTATTTTTAAATGTTTATTCCGGGTTGTTGTTTTCTGAATGAATATTGTGTATACGCTTTATAAATTAATTTATAAACTTTACCGTATATTTGCATACTGGACCGTTATTTTTAGTTCTTTTTCATAATAGCTTTATGTATGTGGTTTTCTTATATTTGAGATGGCACTTCAAAAAATGAATATTTTGACATTTTAGACCGCTTACAATCTGATAGAGATAGTGATAGTTTACATGATATGTGTAAATAGATATCGTTGTTGTTATTACCTGACGATGATGATAATTTTGCTAATGAGGTCGGTGCAGGTGATGCGGTTACTCAAAGACAAACAAGTAATATTGAACGGGTAAATTACAATCGACCTGATTACTTTTTTAGGTCCTCCAATTTCACTGGAAAATCAGGTATAAATCTGTTTATTATTGTTCCAAATGACGTATTTAGTATTTTTAACCTTTTTATAACCGATGAATTTGTCGATACAATTATAAAACCCGAAAACGTATAAGCAGCTAATTTTTTGTCAAATAAAGTTCTGAAGCAGTTTTGACGGTTTCAAGGGTGGAATCCAGCAGATAGTAATGAACTATTTTTACTAACTGCTCTCTACATTTCGCATGGAATGATTTGGAAGCCAGAAATTAATAAATATTATACAAAAACCACTATTTGCAACCCGAGGGTTTTCGGTTATTATGGCACAACGTTACAAACCTTTCTAGAATTTTAAATTTTACAAATAATTTTCCACCTCAAAAGAACAAAAGATTATAAAACTACACCCTGTCTTAGAATATTTAAATGAAATATTTTCTTTCGTTTACCCATCAGAGAGGAAAATAGCTATGGATGAAAGCCTTTTGTTATGAAAAGGTCGGTTGATTTTGTTCAGTTATAGGGAATCAAACGGGCTAGATTCGGAATCAAAACCTATGTTTTCTCTGAATCAAAGTCAGGATACATTAATAAGCTGCTAGTATATAGCGGAAGTGAAAGGGAACTAATCCGTAACGCAAATTATGGGAATGTAACAAATGTTGTACTTATTCGTATTCTACCGAATTATAAATTAATATCCAGCTTACCGTTCTTTTTACTTTTATACAAAACCTAGAAAATCTATCTTTGTGGAGAAAAGAACGCCATAGGGATTAAACTAGAATAGGGGCAGGTAAGAAAACGAAATAATAATGGGAGATACCGATTTCTTCTAAATCATTATTTCAAAATTTACAGAAAACGCGTTTAGAATGAAACAGAATAGGTAAACATTGTGTAACTAATTATCACACCAAAGTTTTAATTCACGGCCACTAAAATAATTGCAAAAATTGACGCGTAAAAAATCCTAAAAAATAAAAAATCATTAAAAATGTTAGGCTAAATTGTATATAAAAAATGTTTAAGGTGACAGCTTTACCCTATTTTTGGCCGTTGCTTAATTTTTATAAATCCTGTTAATTTGCGACAAAATAGCCATAAATTGGAATTTTGCCTCTTTCTTTGATTAAAAATGTTTTATTTTCTGTTGTTTTATATTTTAGTAAAATCTTATAGGGATAAAAATAAAGTTGTTTAACTTAACGGTTCCATCAGGGATTTCTTCATACATGGAATACACCTTAAACCATATCAACAGCGCATTGGTCGGATTTAAAGATCTTTTTCATACGAGAACATTAAATAATGCACCGTTATGAAAATTAGACGTTATTAAACGATATTATACATTTTATTAATATCTCTGCACTCTTCATTTATATCACACTACACTAAACAATTTTTAGCAATACCAAACTCATGTAAGGTTTTCTATAATCCAAAACATTTCCATATTTTTAATACCTTAACGGCTTGTAGTTTGTAAACTGAAAAAAATATCTGACTTTTGTTGCTGGATCTTCAACAGTTATTCAGTCACTTCTATTTTATTGATTACTGTTAATGAGAAGGGTAAAAATCATTAAAGAAACTATTTTTAAAATGTAATGATATTTTAATACGATTTATTTATCAGACCTCAATTTTTTTCAAGACATTATCTATCATATCTTGATATATTATATAACCTTTGAAATATTTATAAATTAATCTAATTTTTGCCGATAGTGTACAAAAGGGAAACGGTTAGAATAATTAGGAAGAGGCATAACAGTCGATATATTACGAGGTAAGGTTGATAGTTCTAAGCGTAGACTTCTGTTAGATTCTAACAGTAAAGTCATTAGTAGATACCCTACTAATTATAAGAAAGGAGAATTAGGCGGTTGTCTTGATCGCGCAATTTTTAAAGTTTAAAAAACTAAAAAGACTGTCCTTTGAATTTTTTCGATGTTTTGTAAAACAGGCTATCCAATCATTAATAGTTACAGTTTGGTCTAGTAAAATAAATATACCGAGTAGAATACATCGATCGATTTAAGCAACTTACTACTATTAGAAAATTTTATCCATTTGACAGACAGGAAATTCAAAATGTGATTTAATTGTTTATAATAAACCGAATTATTACTAATGACGCAGAATTTAGAAATATCAATAATTACTCTAAAGTTTAAATTGTGGATTACAAGTAACATTTTTGCAAGATAAAAAAATCCCTTTCGGCAAGTCGGAAGGCGGAGGTAGACTTCACCGATGCTATGCATCTAACAG
Organism: Lycorma delicatula; assembly: GCF_047948215.1. Classification (NCBI taxonomy): domain Eukaryota; kingdom Metazoa; phylum Arthropoda; class Insecta; order Hemiptera; family Fulgoridae; genus Lycorma; species Lycorma delicatula. The sequence continues at coordinate 81,481,933 of NC_134465.1, forward strand.
TAAAAAGCCTGCGTTAAGATTGTTTCGGCTATAAAAATTAACGTTGTAAAACTGCTTTCTTAACTGTAGGTCCTATTTAAAAAGAAAAAAATACTAATATCACAAACAGCTTTGTCTTTTTTCCATATTTCGCTTCCATAGTCTTTCATTTTTAAACTTTTTCCTTTAAATAACTACCTCAGAATAATACTCTAGTCGAATCATTAACTATTATTATTAAAATAGCCACAAATTCGAATGCTTTTTATATCAAAAAGTGGACACCAGTCCCGGCTCGCGTGTAGCCACTGTGGGAACTTAATGTCAGTAAGTAGCCATCCCCCAGTTTATGAAAAAGGTACAAAGAACTTTTATGTAACTGTGCGCTTTACAGTTCCAGCGGAGTGGTGTTTGGCTGTTGTGCGCATGCGCACATAGGAATTTTCATGCGAGGCTATAAGGGAAAGAGAGAGAGAGAGAGAGTACTGTCGCTCCCGCAATGCCGAGCCAGGTGTGCCGGTGGAAGGTAATTTTTTGTTCGTTTCCTTTTCTAGTTTAGTCGGTGGATGAAATATACAAGTTTTTTAGTTTTTCCAGTAGCGATCAGAATATTGCGGAAAACAAGGGCTCTTCGATAGCCAAATCTGTCCAAAAACACACTGGAAGGGCGAAAGAGAAGGTAATTAGTAGAAACTAATTACGTATTTGTTTCTGTGTACATAGAAATTTAAATTAATCACCGTTGGAATATAGTAATTTTAAGCGTTATAGTGTTTTTAATATTTTAAGTCGTCGTTTTATTTAACATTTTATTATTTATTCGGCTAAACAGACTATTTAAGCACATTGTGCTTAAAAACAGTGTACCATATTCTTGAATGTGATATTATTATATTTGATTCATTTTTTGGTTCTTTTGTTTTACAGAAAACTTTAACCACGGCCTTGAAAAGACCCAGAAAAAAATTTTCTGGAACAGCTACGAGCCGCCACTGGTGGACACTAAAAATACAGCTTGCAACTTTCAGCTCAATTAATTACACAACGTCAACAAGGGTTCAAGCCGTGTGATATCATATCAAACCGTTTTATTTTATTTACCCCATAGAGTTTTTATGTAATCATATCTATTTCTTAATTTTTTTTTCAAAAATAAATACTTGTAACAATCTGCAGTGATAGCAACTCCTGAATTATCGTTGTAGAGAGGAATTGCAAATTTAAGTGTACTTAGAATCATACCAGGAACTTTTACTACTGTCGGATAAAACTACATAGGGCAAGCCTGTCCTGAAATATTGAAAAGAAAACCGTTAGAATTTTATAATACAATTTAATCGCGTAATAAAATATTAAACAATTCTGTTCTTCTATCTTGAATAATCTAGGATAAACAACAATCATTTAAATCAAATATTTGTGGAGAACATTTAAAAACATTAGTATGAAACGGCTAACTGGAAATGGAATATCTCTGAATTCAGTTATTAACTTGGATACTTCCTTTTAAATTATTTCCTCTGTCGTTTAGCAACAAACCCCACAATATACAATATTATAGGATACAAGATAAAAAACTTGGGTCTCTTAGATCTCATGAGCATAATTGTAGTAGGTGGGTGACCTGACAGGACTACAAAAACAGCATAGATAGTTGTTTTGCTACAATCTTTTTTTTCTCAAGAATAAGAAACTTCCCATGTCTGGCTTACTAGGGAAAATTAATAGTAAAATAGTGTTTCCAACTGCCTTTTTTATTAGGATACCGGTAAATATACCGTAGCAAACCAGCAAGTCAAGCCTACATTTTTTTATTTTTTTGAGTTATTAATCGATTAATCGGTTTGATGCTATTTTCTCTTTCATTTTGTTTTTGCTGATAACAAACTGTAACTTAAGTATTATGTTGCTTTTTTAGAAAATTTAGCAAATTACATCCTTAGTTATCTGTTTTATAAATTGCAGACTTATACTGAAAGATTATGAAAATCTTAGTGTCGCTTTCTTTAGGTCCCCTGTTCCGGCTTTGACCTTTTACAAGGCCAAAATAATACGGCCAGTTACAGGGTCAAATTAATATGGCTAATTACAAGGCCAGTAATATGCTGTTTATCGTGAAATTGATCGTTGAGTAATCGAGATTGAAAAATCAGCTTTTAGACAAAAGATTAAATACATGTTCAGAATCATTAGTACGTAAAGAAATCAGGGTAATTCTTTTTATAGAAATTACATCTTCTATAACATTCACATTATCCATATTGCGGGTCACAACCGGTTATAACGATAATATATATTCGTGCTTTAACGTGGATAATTTTATCCTGACATTTGGGGAAAATCTTACTGTAAATGTCTTGTATCGATCTTATGTTAATTATTCTTGTTTTTTGAAACTAGCACGATTACACAGGTTTCGGTTTATTGAAACTGTAATTGTGCAGAACCGTGTAAAAAAAATGTTATTGTAGAAAATTAATGTAAACGAACCGTATCCTTTATTTTCAAATGAAAAAACCCACGAGGGAACCTCAGCTTCTCCCGATCGCTCTCAAAATGATCAAGCTATAGAGTCGCGTTTGTTAGAAAAGACTTGTATTTAAGCGACTTGGAAAATACTTCAGAGGATGAAGATTATATACCGTCTTCGGATGTAAGCTCTGAATCGGAGAATGAAACGCATAAACCTAAGAAGAAGGTATTAAGTAAAACAGTTATTGAACGGCAAAGTCGAAAACGACAGAGAAACATTGAACAGTAGACTTGTAATATTAGCAAACAGAAGTACAGCCGGTGAGTGCAATACAAATAATAATAAGGGCAAAGAAACAAAATTAATCCTCCATATATGTGTAAAATGAAATGTTACCAAAAATTACTTAAAAATTTAAAAAGGCAGTTCATCGAAGTACACTGAAGTAAGATTATAAGAAAGATGTAGAGGTACGAACGGCACAAAACCAAAAGAAAATTCTTTTCGTTATAGTTTAAACGTAAATGATGTAAAAATAAGGGCGTGTAAAGTTATGTTTCTAAACATACTAGCTGTATCTAATACAGTCATAGTTAACGCGATTAAAAAAAATAACACGGAGGAATTGTAGAAATAGACAAAAGAGGACGGCATTCACCTGCTATGAAGGTCATGCCTATTTTTTACTAAGGTCACGGCTATGAGGGTCATTATTCACGCTTGAAAACTAAGAAACCATTTTTAAGACCCGATTTAAATTTAGAAAAAGTTGTATTTATTTTATCGACAATTCTGTGCTGAAAATAAAATAGGTAAAAAAAAATTAACAAAAAAGTGGCTTTATATAGCCATATATATATATTAAACATGGCTACACGGCCTGAGATTCGTATCTAGCAAAATTAAAAATTTATTTAAAGCGATTATTATTGCACCTTAAGGAATCATAGAAGTTGTATGACCAAACAGTAAAGATACTCGAGATTCAAACAACAGTAAATGTGTTGACAGCTGATTTACAAAAATGTTTACCGACACCGCTGTTAAAAATATAAAAAATTTCTACTGCAGGAAGTTACGGACATTAATTTCACAATTTATGACACGGTGAGAATGAAATAGCGTCTTGGATTCTAAAACGGGCTGAACAAAACATTACCGATTCAAAAACCGAAGAAATGATATTACGGTCAGAAAATTGCTATGGCCAGAACAAAACTTTTGTTATGCGTTTACCTATATTGTTTATATATATCCACAGATAAAGTGTCATAAAATCTTGTTAAAAGTCCATACGCACATGGAAACAGAAAATGTTTACGCGCCGATAGAATTATTTTATAAATATGAAGATGTTGACAAAGAATTTCTTTTGATTGATTTATGAAAAAATTTGAGAAAGAATGACGTCAAGTTAATGTACTTGAAGTCGATCCAAAACCGATATTACAATTAAAATACAAAGACCTGTTAATTCTACTTAAATAATGTCATCTGTTTTATCAAAAATATGTAACTGCAGTGAAGTAAATGATTTCCCTGAAGAAGAAAGTGATGAAGACTACAGATAAAATCGTTTGATGTAGATTTTCTGCTATTTTATCATTTTTTATTATTAATTTTCCATGTTTTGTGGATTTTTATTGTACAATAAATATTACTACTGAAGAAATTATATTTTTTAGTTCTTTGTAAACTTTTGTTTAGTGTCCGTAACAATATTTTATTTTGTATTACGCTTTTTGTACGAGCAAAATAATTTTATAATAATAATTAGTCTTTTAAAATTACCTTTTTCTTTTCGTCGTAACAGCGTTACCATATTGTACAATCTTTTTATCGCATAATTTTTTTGTTTATCGGTTGAAACAACTGGAAGGTTGATCCTTCTCGATTTTTTGTTCTACGGATGTAGGTCTGATCGTCTTTTGTCCACGTTGAGGAGGGCCAGGACCTACTGTCGAGTCGATGCATCTGATCTGATAGGGATGACTACCTACAAACCGATGATTGTCGTTCACGACTACACGATAACTCTATCAGCCGATAACGGTCGGTCAGGAAACACCGGATCTTTTGCCTAGGGTGTTCGGGTCCGCCCGCATTCAAGAGTGGGGGATCGGGAGTCCCAAATGATGGCATAAAGAATCATCAAGGTACGAGCGGGTCGCGAAGTGAAAGATCTAAGAAACGCACATCTGGAATCGTTAGAGTAAGGACGGGGTGGGTATCTGCTTAGCGGAAGGGCATATCAACTATCCGGAAGAGGAAGTCGGTGTGTCCTAGTGAAGTTGGGGAGGCCTCTGCGGGAAAGCCCCAGAAGGGAGCCGGCTAGAGCGGGCAGAGACTGCTGCCACGACATTCCAAGGTGATTGTGTTTTGCTTAACGGCGAGAACCGGTTGCCCTTGGGGGTGTTTAAAGAAAAAAAAAGGTAACACTTGTTCCGATTTCTAATATGAATTTTTTACTATATAATTTGTATACTTATGTTGTCACTCGGCAGGCAAAACATCTTATTTATTTAAAACAAAGTTTTACAAGAAAAAGTAAAATAAAATAAAACATTAAATAATTTTAATATAATTTAACATTTTTACACATTCTTAAATATTTATTACATTGTTATATACTTCTTAAAACAAATAAACCCGTAATTTTTTTTCCACGGAACAGTTTTGCTCGTATTCTAAATGACATGTCGGAAGATTATTGAATATTTTTTAAGGTACTGTGAATCGGTATCTGAATAAAAATAACTATTTTAAATCGATTTAAAATATAGCAGAAATACACAATAAATATTTAAATATGTAAATCAAATAATCCCTTTATTCATTTTAATATACCGTTACCGTTCTACATTAACGAAACGTTATTCAAATTAATAATTTCTTGCTTCGTACAAGTATTTTGCTTCTAATGCATTTCATTAGACTCCCAACTACGATCGTAGTAAAATGAAAAGCGATTTTTCTAATTATTTTGTAGCGTCTTTGTACTTGATTCACTGACATCTGATGGATTCAAATATAAATCTTTCAATATTTTGCGGCGTCTTAAAGTTAGGTCTTCTTTAAGGAATTCTGACTTTGAAATTAGCCTTGTAATATATCATACCGTCGGAGTGCAATTGATTTCTCTCATGAACAGTTAAGTCTTATTTTCTTCCCGGCTAGTCGATGTAAATGATGACAACGGGATGATGATGAATGACATTTTACTCTTTTACTCTAACACCGAAAGTTTCACACAAAGGCTATTCCCATATCTAATTACACTATGCACTCAAATCATTACGATATTCTCTAAACTGTCTACTAACCGGAAAGCAGATCGAACAAATAGCCTCTTTCATGATTTTCTGAAGTAATGACTTAACGCTTTGGTATATTACTGAATCGCTCTTTCGTCATGTCTTCAGATAAATTAACCTTCTTGTTTATTTATTTGAAAATTGTTAGTCGACGTATCTTCTGTTTCATCAAAATATTTATTTTCTTCGATACGCTTTTTCCCTTGAAAGATCTTAACTCGTCGTTTAGATGATTCTTCTGAAAAATGTAATGTGTCGAGGAGAAATTTTCGACATTATCGATCCCTACTTTTACACCGTTACTTCCACTACTACTTGAATACTTTTACTCGAAAAATTATCGCAGACTTCTTTTCTTACAAATTATTTTGTACTCTTACGGCTTGTTTTTATCTTCAAGATTATCTCTACTTTTACTTTTCTTCGACTCCTAATTTTACGTGTAATCAAAAATCGTTGTGATCACCGTAGTAACTGTTGTAATGTTTGTAGCGACCGAAAAATTTAATAGAACTTTAATAGAAATCAAGAATCTGATCGCATAAAAATAGTATTTGACTTTGTTTCGCTTCAAAATTTTGATTTTACTTCTGTTTAATTTTTCTTCCCTCTTTAAATGTCCTCTTATTTACAACCTGTATATGCTGTACCCGATACTCTACACTTTTAATTTCTCGGCTATAGCTCTATTACTGCTGCAGCATCTTACCTACAAAGGAAAAGTACAGCGATCGGCCAAACTTTTGGTATCGGGAATTATGCAAATGTCAACTTTCAACATTTCTTTCAAAATCTCCCTCGGTTTAAAAGTTCACAAAAAAAAATTATAGACATTAATGTTCAGAAACGTTGTAGAAACCGGTGGCATTAAATTTTGGAGAAAATTAAAAAAAGGATAGGAGTAATTTTTGCCGTTTTTAATTTTTGAGTTTTATTTTGTCGGTCGTAAAAGATCGAGCATTAATACGATAAAAGTTATTTAAAATTCTTATTTTTTAACGCGATTGGATTTAATAGTGGACATATATAATAATATTTCTAATATTTTTTGTACCAAATCTCGAAAACCCGTTGACAAAATAAGTTGAAATTTGTCACAATATTACCCGCATATTTTTTTTTTTTAAAACTATGATTTTTTTTAGTCTTGTTGAGTAATATTTCAGCAAACTCAGCCAAGTTTTTGAAGTAAATAAATTTCTACGTCTAAAAATCAAGAGAGGAATCGATAACATCTAATCGTATCTTGATTTTCCCGATTATACTTTCAATACTGCACAATTTTTAAGAAAAAAATTTATTCGATGAAGATGATAAAACCGGACCCGCATCTTTTTTCTGAAAATTTTGATATTTTTTCTCGATTGAACTCTAAATATTTTATAATTAACTAATTAATATTTTAAAACCTTATAGAGTATTTTAAATAAAAATTTGTACGGACAAAACCGGAAAAAAGATGGAACCCTAGTTTATTTAATAACAAACAGAACCAAATTTATTTTAATACAGAGATTTTAAATTAACATCAGAACGCTTACAGTATTTTTTTGCCATTTTCAGCGACTGGTGTTTGTTATTTTGACATCGTTTATAGGATACGGCTGAAAAATAGATTTTGTTTCGATTTCGTCAGTATATAATCAAATAAAACGTCTTATTACAGTATATTATATTATAATACATTACTTTTTACGTCGTTCCACATACAGGTCAGAGTTTCGAAATCTTAGATGACATTTAAGATAGGACCGTCGCTTTATTAATTACCTCTATTGTAAGTAACGCTATACGTAAAAAAATCTACCGCATGTTAACTTCAACACAAATTCAGAAAACGTACGTTCTCAATGCGCAAAAGAAATTAAAAATATACGTTACAAATTTTCTGAAAAATCGCCAATTTAAGAGAGTTTTCAGAACAAAAACATGTAAAAACTTGCAGTTGGAAGATTTGGAAAATGATTTTTATTAATTTGTAAACACGGCTTAGAAAGCAGGAGGTCTCATAAAATATTAAAAAATGGACAAAATAATCGAAAGAAACAAAAACCCTTCTTAGGAAAAATGACAAGATTTGTCATATATATATATATATATATATATGACAAATCATAAGTATATATATAATTATATATGTTTATATATAATCATAAGTATATCATAAGTATATATATATATATATATATATATATATATATATATATATATATATATATATATATACTTGTTAGATATAACTTCTGTTTACAAATAAAAATATTATGTAAAACGATAGAAAGTTTTAAAAACGGGCTAAAAAAAGATTTACAAAATTGATTACTTATACTTACTATAATAATATCTGTGTAATAATTAACGCTAATGTATATGTTGTATTAATGTACTTTATTAATTATACTTAAAATGTGTGCAATTAGGGCGGAGCCCCCGATTAAATAAAAATTATTCTGTTTTTCTTCAGAAGAAAATTTTGTGAGACTGTTTTTAAAGTTTTTTAAAATCTCTATGCGTACAGTTAAATGGCGAAATCCATATTCCACATTTTATTATTCTATCTATAATTTGCTACATAAATTTTTTTTTTTTTTTTTTTTTTTTACAAAAGATACAAACTGTTTACTCCTCTTGTACGTAAATAATATGTTTGTACAAAAAGGAAAAACAAATACGCATATGACAAAAAGAGTTACTTGTTTGTTTGGTAATTAATTACCAAAAAGTATTTGATTTTCAAGCTTAACATCATTTTAGCAAAGAAAATAGATTGTAAATTTCCGTACGTTAATCTGTTATCCGTTAAAGAGAGCGTTGGAGGTGGGAAGTTCTCTGAATACGTAGTTTCTTCGAATATATGAATCGCATAATTCATTCTCTACTGAGCGATATGTAGTTGAGATTTACTGTGCGTTCTTAAAAGCGTATAAGTGACGGCAAATGTATAATACTTTTACTATTCGGCGCCTTCCGTTATCCACTGAACCTAAAATAAGCGGTAGAAATAACATTACTAGCGACTGCGCAGACTTTCTGGTGTCAGTTATTGTTAAAATTTTTCCATTTAAATAGCTCTATTTAGGTAGGAACCGACGTGTTTCGTAACACATAAGTTTCTTCATCAGAAAAATATTTTTTTTCCAATTCGCTTCCCCGAGCGATCACCCTTATCGTATGTGTATAATCGGATGAATTACTATTTAATTTTCTTATTGTTTTATTATAATTAATATTAAAGTATTATTTTTACAATTATTTGTAAGTAATTAGTTCCATTTAGTTAACATTTTATTATTTTAACAATTAAATGAAGAGCTGTGATGCGCATAATATTCTGAATCGAACGAAACATACTCTTTTGAAGTCCAGGAATTCTTACGATTAACAGTAATAATAAAAATAAAAAATTCTGCTATTTAAAAGAAATAATAACTAAACAAGATTATTTAACAGATTCTACTTATTAAATATCGTTAACTTTTACCGGTAAACACTTCTTTCTCGTTACTTTTACGTAACTTGCTGCTATAAAGTTATAATTATCAATCGTTACGTAAATATAATTACAATTAAATTTGTATCGATGTAAAAGTACAATTGAGGTTTAATTAACAATAATAAACATTATACTGATTTCCTAATTAATAAATTTGACTTTCATACAAAGTTTAGCGGCAATCAAAGTTATCAATTTTGCGGAGACTGGCTTCTAATAACTGTTTACCGGGATATAAACTTCAATCAAAACTAAAGTAATTGTTTTATATTAAGTTTATCGTTAACTTTTGCACGGAGAGAATTCAATAACGGGAACCGTAATTAGTCTATTACAACCGTTCAAAATCTCAAAATTGTTTATTAATAATAAATAACGCAAAAAATATACGTAGAATTAATCGTATAAAGAATTACGTATAAAAAAAAGTTTATTTAATCATTATAGAGCGATTATATTTATTCTCTTTATATTTGTTTAGTTATCTTTATTTTAATATTATATTTTTATAAGCTCCACAAATGTTACAGCTTTAATTAATGAACGATAGAATAATATTTTCCTGCGATAATTAAATAAAAAATGGTGTTTTAATTCTCCGGCTGTTACTCTACAAGGTTAAAAAATGTAATTAAGATAGAAAAACGAAAATAATTCATTATTTACTAAACTTAAAAAAATTAAAGTAAGATGATACGTTTATAACACTTATACAAATGTCTGATTTCAAAGTCGAGAATTTCCACGTTCAAATCCTAGTAAAGGCAGTTACTTTTATACGGATTTGAATACTAGATCGTGGATACCGATGTTCATTGGCGGTCGGGTTTCAATTAACCACACATCTCAGAAACGGTCGACCTGAGAATGTACAAGACTACACTTCACTTACACTCATACCTATCATCCTCATTCATTCTCTAAAGTAATACCTGACGGTGATTCCCGGAGGCTAAACAGGAAAAAAGGTATATAAATGTCTAGGATTTGTTTTTCTTGGATTCACTTATCTTTTAGGAAACGATCGTAATATTATTCGAAAAATGTTGATGTCGAAAAACGTTTATTATTTTTTCCATTATGAGTTAGGAAACTTACTCCGAAATATTAGGATTAGAATTAAAAATCCGTAAATCAGCGAATTTATTGATTTTTTTATTTATTTAGAGCATTATTGAATCTACTATTAATTAGTATTCTCTTAAGATTCCCAATCTTTTTTAAACATGTTTATTTAAATAAAAAGATAATATTAAGTGAATTTAATTAAGCTTTGTTAAGATCAAAAGTAAATAGATTTCCTGGAAGAGATAGGATTAACTAAGGTTTACGAAAATATATTGAGTTCTTAATTATATATATATATATATATATATATATATATATATTAAATATATATAATTACATATATATATATATATATTCTTAAATAAAAGCAAGTGTAATTAACAGAATACTTGAAATTAATACAACTCATCTATCTTTACTACGTAAATAATATTCCCCTTACACAAGAAAGGCTATAAAAAATATAATGCAATAAAAAATCATTATGGTTTATCTTTCATCGATACATTTGAAAAATATTACAAGATAGGTTAATTAAACGAATAGTAGACGCTGAGGGATTTCGGAAAGATTTTCGAACAGTTTACTCAAGAGACTATATTCAACGGTTCCGAAACTTTTCCGAGTCGCAGGCGCCCTTTTTCAATTAAAGTTTTTCCACGGCGCCCTACCCTAAGTAAAAGTAAGACAACTCGTAAGCAAAAGATAAAAATAAATAAAACTCATGCGTCTTCATTATTTCTTTACTTTATTAACATTAAATTAATATTTATAAATGTTTCGGTTCAATTAATTATGAAGCTTTTACAATATTTCGCGGCGTCTCTGTGAAAATGCCGCACAGTATTTCGCGACGCACAGTTTGGAAATCACTGGGCTATATATTAGTAGATCAGATATTCTTCATGGGAAATAACATTTTCTAGAAACGCGCCCAAAGTAAACCGAATAAGGAAGTTTATGTTCTATTTTCGACTTTAAAATTTATTTTTTTTTATTTTTCATCATAATCACCTAGAAATTCAATACATACAAACCAGTAATTACCCGATTTTTTAATATCCTCAAAAAAATGTGATTAGTACTACCCTGAAAAACGTTGACCTAATCGTTTGAAGTGAACCTTCGTTATTCAAGTTTAGGAAAAGGAAGTAGTAGCTAGGAGCCAAATCTGGCCGTATACCGTATGCGGAAGCATTTCAAAGCGTATATCGTGAAATTTTGCCACCAAGAAGTGTGTTCAGGCGCATTTTTGTGGTGAAAAAGCGCTTTCTTTCTGGCCAAATGTCGACATTCAAACTGAATAGTCCCCTTATATACGTCCAGAAGTGAAAGGCAATGCTATCCGGTGATGGTCCTGCAATTTTCCCAGAAAGTTTATGAGGACCGCACCATGATATACCAAAAAAACCGTAGCTATGACTTTTCCTGCGGGTAGAACCATCTTTTAGTGTAATATATCATCTAATATGTATATCGGGGATATCTCTAAAGTAAAGACCACAGGGAAATTTCTCTCCTTAAAGTCGGCGAAGTGTGTCGTTCATGGCCACTCTCGTAATGTGCACACTGCATTGTTGTCTGTAAGTTATCGCGATGTATTATCTTTGATTACGTGTGAGTTATTACGTTATAAAATGAATAGGAAAATCGATGTTGCCGCCGAATGTGAAATACGAAGCGATACGTTTTTTAAACCGTAAAAACGTTAAGCCGGCTGATATTCATAGGCAGATGGTCGATGTGAAAGGTGATAATGTAATGAATGAAAGAAATGTCCGAAAACGGTGTGAAAAGTTTCGAAATAATGAAATTAATTTGCACGATGAAGAACGTTCAGGGAGACCCTAGATAATCACCGAGAATTCGAAAATGTTGATTTCAAAAACCGTCTAATAATTTTCAATTATGAGTTAGGAAAGTTACTTCGAAATATTAGGATTAACTAGAGAGAAAACGGCATCCAAGTGAATGGCGCCATTCTCAATCACCAACCAGACCGACAAAGGTCAAACCACAGCCATTTAGACGCAAACTGATGGCCACACTCTTTTGGGATCGATTTGACATATTGCTGATTGATTTCACGCCATGCAGAACGACGACTATAAATGCAGAAGCCTACTGCAAAACTGTACGTAGATTACGGCGCGCCGTTCAAAATGGGCACCGTCGGCGTCGTCCTGCTGCACGATAATGCACATCCAGATTTGCGGGTCCAACACGTGATTTACTGAAAACGTTTGGATGGGAAATTTACGACCACCCGCTTACGGTTCGGACTTAATTTCTCCTGATTACCATTTGTTTGGGAAATTGAAAGAATTTTTGAACGGTAAGCGATTCGCGGGTAACGATGAACTTAAAAATGATGTTAATCAGCGGCTAAATGGACCGGTGACAAAAGAATACGACGAGGGTTTATTGAAGCTGGTATATTGCTACGATAAATGACTTAATTCATGTGGCGATTATATAGAGAAGTAGTATTAGGTATGTAGTTTAAGAGAAATAAAAATATTTATAAAGTTTTCAGAATAAATTTTTTTACAATGAAACGATCTTTACTTTAGAGATAACTCTCATATATATAGTTTCATCTAATATATATATATATATATATATATATATATATATATACAGAGTGATTCAGGAGGATAGGGCAATACTTTGACAACTCATTCTAGGGGCTAAAAATAATAAAAAAGTTCATATAAACATAGGTCCGAAAACGCTTCGCTAGCGAGTTATACAGAATGAAAGATTTCGCCCGAGTTTCAGTTACTCCGGGTAAATTAAGGCTTTCTGAAATTCTGGGAAGGTCAATTAAGGGCCAAATTCAATTGTTTGTTATGGTGAGCTGGGAAATCGAATAAAATAGGTCCCAGAACTGTATCTCTCTTAGTTTCTAAGATATCCCGTGTAAAACGCCAAAAAAATAGGGTCAAAAAACACTTTTTTTTTACGTTTGACGTACAATAACGTTGTTAAATTGGCAATAAATCGTAAATTTTTTAAACATAAATTGTAGAGAATTTAATTACAAGAAGATCGATGTAAATAATATCGACAAAAAAGAAATAAAATTTTAAACATGTCGACTTTTATTAACGACAAAACCGACGAAAACTTAGAAGAAAATGTTACAAAAAAGAAATCAGTCACTGTTTCTGTGACTGACGAGAAATATCGAAAGGAGGTGGGAGATTTGGTTCAGAGTGATCGGTAAATCACGCAGCAACGCATCGCTATTCAGATGGTCATATCTAAAGAACGAGTAGGCCATATTATCGAGCGATCGGGTTACAATAAAATCTGTGCACGATGGGTACCGCGCAAACTCTCTGATGGCTTTCCGCTTGCTGAAATTTGAGCCTATTCCGCATCCGCCACACTCGCCGGATTTGGCTCCGTGCGACTTCCACTTCTTACCTCATCTCAAAGTTTATCGCTTCACTACTGACGATGAGGTGAAGGAAGGTGTTACGACTTGGATCTGACAAAGACCGCCAGAATTTTTCAGTGACAGAATGCAAAAACTTGTCACACGTTGGGAAAAGAGTATCAGTATAAACTGGGATTATATTGAAAAATAAATACTGCATTTTGTAGCTAAGTTATTCATTTTATAATGCATTTCAATATATCTTTTCTTTCCTGTGCTACGCATATATGTGCAAAATTTATCAGCCGAACCTTGTAATTAAAAAAAAAAAAAACACAAAATAAAACAAAATGATAATGATAAAAGTTGCCATTGGAGGTCCAAAGTTTTCATAGGGAAAGCTCTTGATAAATATTTAATAAAAAAACAGTAAAGCCTTTCAGTGAAAATGAATTAGCATGGACTCAGGCAACTCAGTAATGTGCAGATTTTAAATAATTGCGAGCATCTAATACACACATGAGTCAACATTTTAAATTATTCAATTAGATTGAAACATTGTTTTAACAAAGTCATAACAATTGCTAGCCCAATAAACTAGTATGTTTTATTTTAAAATGTAGCTGTTTTATACTGCTTTATATCACAATGTAAAAAAATAAAATTTCGAAAGTAATTTTATGAATTTAATCTAAATTCATCAAAGATAAGTTTTCTTATCACTATGGGATGTGAATTTAAATATCCTTTAATTTATTTCTGTATTTCTACTTTGAGTAAATTAATAGTTTAAATTTGCAGTAATTGTTGCTTTTTTTATTTACTTTAATTATAGGTTGGACCTAATGACTCATACCTTAGTTATTGAATCAAAATTTTCTTATGACAAGATAGGTACTTTATTATCAGGTATTAGTTTTTGTTTAACTTGAATGTAGTATGTATCGATATGGTGAGTCACTATCGGCAACATTCCTGCTGCTGTCAATTTCAAAGTCCCTGTGCCTTTCTGTTTCCTCTCTTTCCGTTACCTCACTAATGAAATGAATTCTTAACAAATAAAAATCTCTAATACAATAAGTAATAAAACACTAAAAAAGTTAGACAGATGCTTTTATACAGATTTAAATACTAGAACTAGATACCAGTACACTTTGGTGGTTGGGATTCGATTAACCTCGCACCTCAGGAATGATTGGCCTAAGTCTGTAGAAGAGTACACCTCATTTTTATGCTATACATATCATTCTCATCTCACTGGGCCATGAGGGTGTTACTTATTGTTCATTAGTTGAACAGATTGCAATGTACAAATTACAAAAACTGAATAGATGAAAACAGAACTGCTTTTGTTTTTTGCAAAACATTTCTTTAAAAATATTAGTAAAAATAGAAGTGTAATATCATCGATCGCAACACAAAATAATCTAATAGGTAATACAATTTGTTTTATCATCTAATGGCTGAAAGCCTCAAATTGAAGTACTTTCTCTACTGATAGTAGTAATTCTGTGAAAAGTGGACTTCACTCATTTTGTACAGAATTTGACTAATTTTGCTAAACAACAATGTAGAATTAAATGAAAACTGAGAAAATTAATTAAGAAAAATTAATTGTAGGTCAGAATTTATTATGGAAAGTTAAATCGATGCTAAATATCCCTCTTCAGTTTGGCTAAATCAGAAACATTGCTACCGTGGAAACTGGAGATCACCGACTGATCCGCTATCAAGGAGATACTTCCACTAGATCATCTAGTTATTTTTTTATATTTCGTTTCAAATTACTTTATCACAGTAAATAAAATGAAATGTTTATAAATTAGTACATACAAGCATTCATCAGGCCATGACAAAGTGAGCAAGAGGTAACAGGCTTCCCAAAAGTTAAATAAGCCCCTCCCCCCTTCGCTTCACTGGATCCATCACAGTACATATAAATTTATCCATTAACACAAATATGCTCATGCATAAATTCCATCTATAATTAAATACACACATATACTTATCATTCTATTACCTACAGAATTACAATTCAAAGGAAAATTCAGAGTAGAGGTAACTTTCAAAATTGTAGATAATGTATACTCCACCACACGTTGACAAGATGGAGCGCAATTTAATTATGGCTACATACTTAATTCAAATACTAAGTTGAGGCAAAATACATGATACACACCTTACACCAGAAAAGAGAACATTTATCAGTTGCTTTACACTACTTTTCTCTCATATTTCTACAAGCTACATAGGTTTACCATATTTTTGAAATTACTTAACAGTTTACTGAAATATTAAACTTTATTTATTCAGATGTATTTTTCAATAGACTTGTCTTTTTTCAGAAATAGTTTGTTTATTTTAATTACACCATAAAATTCACAAAAAAGTTCTGAATTAATTTTAACATTTAGCAGATGTTTAACAGTAGATACTGAAAGTCTATCCCTTTCTGCAGACCAAATGTTCCCTGTAACTGAAAAAAATTTCTCAATTGTGGCAGATGTCCCAGGCAAAGAGATTACAAACTCAACCATTTTAGAAATATTGCAACATGAAATATCAGTCTTTTGAAACACATTAAATATTGCTTTCCACTTATCTTCAATAGTATCTGGTACTTTTTCATAACTTCAACACAACCTACCCTTTGTTTTTGAACTACCTGGTTCAACAATGTACGTTCATCAATATTTATGGAATCTTTTATAATTTTATTAACAAATTGTGTACTCTCTTCTAAATCAGACCAGGCAATTTCAGTTTGTAAATTTATCCACTGAAACTTAGTAACATTATCAAAACTGGTTCTCCACAACTCAAAGTATTGGGTACTGGAATTATAACAATTTTCTACACTTGAGAAGAATTTTTGTTCCTCAACATCATTATTTTCTTTTAGAGTGCATAGTAATTCTTTGCCAGAAGATGGTGTAAATTTGTGGGTTTTTCCTTCCTGAAGTTGACAAATTAATTCAGAATATATCTGAAATGCTTCTGTTGCTGTAATAGCTTCCCAACTTCAGAATTACATTATTAAATAACTGTAGAGTACCATATAAAAATTTCAAAACAATTCACTTTTTAGATTTAAAAAAAATTAAATAATAATTTTGGGCATTTGTCACAAGATAAGAAGTATAATTTTAGGCCATCAAAAATGGAAAGAATTCTTTCTATTGCAGGTAGCAAACTAAAGCACATTGTGCTTCTATAATACTTTTTTGTGATCTGTTTCCACAAATTCACAGAACTCTTTAAGTTTTGTTACTCTTGCTGTATATATATATATATATATATATAAATATTTATAACAATAACTTCTATGTCCAGGGGTAGAGAATCACATGATGGTTGTACTGAATTGTGTACAATGTGGGCTGAATAACAAGTCCTAAAATAGGTCTACCTAAATCACTTTGGACCTTTCTGAACACATTTTCATTAGCCTTTCTCTTCACACCACCAAAATTACCGTTAGTTTATCAGCAGTATAATAAAACAACTTTTCTTAAAGTTTGTATTTTTTCACACACTGCAAAAGATACAAAGTCAAAATTTGAGCAGTTTCACCTGACACTTCATCAAAGTTTAAAAGTTTAAGCTATCCATTGTTACTGTTACAAAATTAATGTTTTCCACAGAAAGCAACATGTTATCAAATATAAATGGTGAAATAATATTAACATTTAGATGTACAGACTTTTGTTTTAAAACTGAGTTCGTGTCTAGCAGTGTGGTATGAAATTGTAGCTTCTTTAGCAGCACACTCCAGATCACTGTTATTGTTATTCCCAAAAAAATCTCCTATGTTTGCTGAAGCAGTAGCATTAATAGCATTCCGTAATAGCGTGTGGTCTTCAACATCACCCTTTCCTTTATGTGCAACAGAAAATTCTCCAGTACATAGTGTTCAATACACACGTTCATTGTTACTGTCATTATCCAATTTAAAAAATTTGTATTCCTGTTGCAGGTTAACATTAAACACACATTGCCTTTGCCCATTGCTAAACAATGTGACAAAAAACAAATAGAGATAAATGATCAAAAATGTGTAGTCAAATTACTTCACGCAGGAAAACAACACAAACACATTGCCCCTGTTGTGTCGCCAAATGACTAAGTAAAAGTTGTGGCAAGACCGGTAGCCATGCCTCTGTCAAAATCGACGTCAGCTGAGGTGCACAGCCGTAAGAGAATGTTTAAAAACACGATGTCAAACATATAGGTCTAAAATTTAAAAAAAATCGTTGCCATTCATAAAATTCTCAAACCCCAGACAGTACTAAAAAACCATTACCGAGCTAATCCCGAACATATGGTAGGTCTAAAGCTGCACCAGTCATAAATTTTTTTCTTTAAAAGTAATGATATTCACAAATATGGCCAGTCCCTGCAGTGAAACCACTGGATTCGTCTAGTGGTGAACTCATAATCACATATCAGCTGATTTCAAAGTTGAGAGTTCTAAGGCAGTTATTTTTATACGGATTTGAATACTAAAGCATGGATATCAGTGTGCTTCGGAGATTGGGTTTCAATTAACCACACATCTCAGGAATGGTTGATCTGAGACTATAGAAGACTACACTTCATTTACATTCTTACATATCACCCTCACAAGTACGAGGGTAAGTTAATTATTATCAGCAGTTTAGTTATATTTTTGTTTAAGTTGGTAGTACTGTAGTGTTGCGTAGATGACCCATGTGTAGTTTAATTGTTACGTTTGTGCAGGTTTGATGCTGCTAGGTTACTTCCATTATCGCTGCCCTGCCGTTAAACATGGCTGCTCCGCTTTCTGTTTGCACCAAAGAAGAGCAACGTTCAGTGATCAATTTCTTATGGTCAGAAGGTGTATCAGGGGCCGAAATTCATCTAAGACTTTCGGTACAATACGGGAACAGTGTGTTGCTGCAATGGTATGTCTACGAATGGATTGAAAAATTAAAAAAATGGTTGTCTTAGACAGACGAGTAACTATTGCTGAAGAGGCAGATCGTCTGCAAATTAGTCACGGTTCTGCCCACGAAATCATCCACAACAGACTTGGGTTTCATAAAGTCTGTGCTAGATGGTCCCAAAACAACTCATACTATTGCATAAACAATGCGCTTGGACATCTGCCAAAAACATTAGGATCGCTATGGTAACGAATGGGACATCTTCTTAGACAGAATCATCACTGGTGACGAAACATGGATCCATCATTATGAGCTGGAGAGTAAACAGCAGAGTATGGAATGGAGACATCCAAATTTGCCCTGCAAAAAAAGTTCAAGACCCAGGAAAACTGATGCTTATGGTTTTTTGGGACTCTCAAGGCCCACTACTGGAACATTATGAGGAAAGGGGCAAGACAAAAACAGTGAGATGCTTACTGAATTGCAAGCCTACAATTTGAAGCAGATGTCGAGGACTGCTGTCGAAAGGTGTGTTGTTGCACAATGGCCGTCCACATACTGCTGAAACGCTCCAGAAACTCAACTTTGAAGTACCAGCTCATCCTCCATATAGTCCTCATCATGTCCCTTCTGACTACTACTTGTTTGGTCCACTCAAAGAGGCATTAAGGGACTGTTGATTTACCTCGGACGAAACAGTGAAAGAAGCGATGCATTCCTGGCTCAACCAAAAACCTTATTTTATGAGGGCATTAGGAAGTTTGTGCAACAATGGACCAAGTGTGTTGAAATGCAAGCGGACTATGTTGACAAATGATGTACATGTAAGTTTCCTATTTGTATTGCAATAAAATTTATAACTACATTGCAGATAATTGACTTACCGTCGTAATACCTTGCGGTGGTTCCGAAGGCTATATAGGAAAAGAAAACGTTATAGCTGATACAAACACAACTACCAGGCTATATTAAGCAAGTTATGTCAGAATTCAATGAATAGTATTCGCTCGTTTCATTGAATATGCAGTAATTATAAAGTAACAAAAAATATTTGTAATATCTATGTCATGAGTGTGGTTCTTGAAGCTTCATTTCTAGTTTTTTGCCTATTTTTCACTTAGATTTCTGTTATAATTCAAAATACTACACAAACCCACAGAAAATGAGTCTAAAAACAATTGTACTAAGGACTGACAAATTAGAACACTTCCATGTATACAATTAGGAGGATAAACAAATCTTTTCATTTAACTTTTTTCTCCACTTTCAGTTTTTTTAAAAATTCTGAATAATTAATGCTTTATAATTTTATCAATTATTATAATATAAAAGTACCAGATTTTACATCACACATTTTGATAAAAAAAATGATATAATCAAATTTTGTCTGTGACTGTGCATACACATCCATGAAGCAAGTTTTTGTAATTAAATTATTTCTAAGGGCTTGCGGCCCCCTCATTCTCTGGATTTTTACTTCCGGCATTATGCAGAAAGTAATGTTTATTTGGGAATCCTACATGAACTTCAAACTGTTATTTGTGATTTCACCTAGAACATTCCACATGAACTACTTCCAAGTCTTCGAGAACAGGAAGAAATGTATGTCTGGATATGGGGACTATTTCCAACAAGGCAACGCAAGTGTTACATATTTTTAAATTAGTGCATTACAAGTACTTTTTGAGCACACTGTACTATTCTTATGGACACCTAATGTTTACAGCACCATTTCTCAAACTTTATTTTATGTACCATTAAAGCGAATTACAAATCAGTAGTGTAACACACAATTATTAAATATGTAACATCATTAGGATAGTGATAAAGAGTTACATCTCAAAATGATAAAGCAACAAAAAATTACAAATTTTTAAAAAATATGTTTATATTATAAAAAAAATCATATATTAAGTTTTTTAATAATTTTTTATAAAAAAAATTTATTTTACAAAGATAAATTACATTACTGATTACACAAAAGACTAAAAATTCAACGAGAAGAATGATGCTGCTTGCTTGAAGCAAGTGACGAGACATCTTATTCAATTGAACTTAATTTTAAGAGCAAATTTAGGTTAAAGTGCAGTTTATTAGGAAATTTATATTTTATTGCCACAACAGCAGAAAATTTAGTTCCATAAAAATTTGGATAATGGAATTAAAAATAACAATGTTTTTCTAGACAGCAATGGATAATCAATTTTAACCTTTACTCAAAATTCACGCAACAATAATTTAATAAATTCAATGTTCAAACCTTCATGACAAGGTAGTTCTATCAGATTCTATTTCATGTTAGTAAGGGT
Source organism: Lycorma delicatula (assembly GCF_047948215.1). Lineage (NCBI taxonomy): Eukaryota > Metazoa > Arthropoda > Insecta > Hemiptera > Fulgoridae > Lycorma > Lycorma delicatula. The sequence goes on from NC_134465.1 coordinate 81,502,861, forward strand.
TCCAGGAATGATATCCACTATGAAAGGGTTTCGTATCCTTAGCAAGATCTTCTTTAAAATATTCAATAAACGCAGTCACAAAATTTTTCAAATTTTGAACAGACTCGTTTTTCATTTGAAACACTACTATTCATAATTTGACATCTAAAAAAAAAATACCTTTTACTTTGTCCTCTAATGAAAATAAATTTGTTTCAGTTTGCTAAACTCACTGAAAATATTTGATAAGTAGGTTAATCCTGACATCTATCCACATAAGAGGTCTCCATAACTCTCACAAAATTGATTGCTACTTGACTAAAGTACTGATAACACGACCTATACTTTGACCTTGCACAGGTCACCTGCTATCTGACATTTAGATCTTGTGTTTTCCTGATTCTAAACATATCTACTACAGAACATTAAAATAACACTGAAAGTCAATAAACTAATTGCGCAGAATTACCAAATATTCAAGCATTAGTAGTACTACTAAAGCTTCTTTGTAGATGCAGTAATGAATGAGGGTATAAATTTCTGCAACAGATTTTATTAAGGTCATTTTTCCTGTCCTGTCATAGTTCAATCACCATCAGAACCAAATAAAAGTCAATACACTGTTTCTAATCGTCCATTTTCTGCAAGGAAGTTATCCTGCCTTTTTGAATATTTCATCAGCAGTTTGTTCATCACAAAATAATCCTCTCAAATTGTAGTTGGAAATATATACTGCATGCAAATCATAAGTTCAGCAAATACTCAACTTATGTGAGAGCACATTTCATCTGTGCTCTCATCGTATTTAACGAAAAAAAACAAAATCACAGTTTTTCACTTTATTTCTCTTAACATGTAATGCTTTCAATTCTGCAGTGCATGGTATCATATCTAGCCATTTACCTGACCATTTGCCCAGTGTACAAGTCACTATTTTTTTTGTAGCAGCCCTTATCAATTTTTCCTCACTTTGCTATTAAGTTCACTAAAAAAAAAAAAAAATGCCTTGGAACGGCTTTTTCAGTCCTGCTTGTCAAATATGACATAACATAATGCTTTGGTTTGAAAGAGTTTAACCAAGAATACACATCAAGGTTGTAGTTCATTGTTTACTAAGCGACAGTCCAATATTTATGTATTCAGGATCATAATTTCTTACAAATATTTTTATTTTGGTAAGAAAAACATCTTGACCTGCTGCAAGGTCTGATGTAGAGCACAATGATGTTGGGTTTTAACCAACGATATTTGTCTGCCATTGCCCTGTTTAACATGTTAGCTGCCACAATATATAAGAAAAATTATCACCCGTAGGCTGTGAAAAAACTACTAAAACGGTTATATAAGTACTATATATTATGCCAATATTGAAAAAATACAAACCAAATCTGGAAAAACAAAAAAAAAGAAATGCAAGATCCTTACGGCATAAAAATGTTAACTGCATTACCAAAATGCCTTGAGGATTACCTGTGATCTTCACTTAAAAACTATATTATTAATTTTTATTAGTCTTTACTTAATGATGCTTTTTGTAATTTTATTACTTCACTGTCCATGACTGGCAGTATAACACTGTAAATACATAAATTTCTTACGCAACTCGCACTTTGTTGACACACGTTTTATAACTTTTTGTGCTACAACCAGGAACACGTATGTCCTTTCTTGGCCGCCTCTGCATAACCCGTACACTTTCGCCTTATTTTTTGTCTCTTTCTGGAACAGTAATAAGCATATGCTTTTAATTAGCTTGTTGCTGTTTGATTGAAGAGGATTTCCATCTCTGGCCGCACCTAATATTTGAAACACCACTTCTTGGAAATAAAATAATTTGAATTTTTTTAAAGTGAAAGTGGTTGCAGATGACCCATGCATTTACAACAGAGCAATTTAACAGTACTTCAAAAGCTACCTTGTAGTACATGGTACTGTTTTTCCAAGAGGGGCAAAATAACTAATCATCTGATTTGAGAGATCAATACCTTGCTTAGCTTTTTTATAAACATAGCTAAGGGATTTTGTACATCTTCATTTCTATTATGTCATCCCATTTCAGACTTCTGTAGGTCATTCTTAGTTGAAAGGAAAGGTACGTCATCTTTCGTCCTTCCACTTTGCTACTACAACCCCATTAGATTTCTGTTTGCCAATTATTTTACTCTTTTTAATTTTGTTTCAATTACATCTTTTGGTAAATGTTTTTGATTCCAATGTAGTGTGCCTAATAAATGTGTATGTTTTTGCAACAACAACTTGGCCAACTGTACTGATGTGTACTAGTTATCAACTAAATTCCTTCCCTTCATGAAGGAATTTTTCTGCTGATTTTACGGATGATGGATAAAATATTATGAACTAAATTACATAAACTCTCAAATAAGAACAAGCACAACAAGCGCGAATGGCAGATTGCTGTACGAAAGGGCGAGAGCCCGCCGCGGGCCCTGAGGTGCCCACGTACGTGCCCCGTGTCCTGTTTGAACTAGGACAGTCAGGGGGCGGCCGAGGTCCCCCACCTTTACCCCGAAGGTCAGTTAACTGGAAAAGGTTCTACGAGACCCTCCAACGGGAATACAGGCCGGTGAATCCTGAGCTCCTTAACACCCCGGAGGAAATCGACGACGCCATAGCGGAGAAACGACGACTGAGGAGGAGATATCGAATCACCCTGTCCCCCGCTGATAAACGGGCCTTTTATAATCAAACGGACAGGGTGAAACAACTGCTGACAAGCCATCGAGAGGATTCGTGGAACGAATACCTCGCCTCGATCTCTGACGACATCTCCTCGGTGTTCAGGTTGAACAGGAGACTGCGAGAAGGGAAGAAGCCTCGCCATCCAGTTGTGGGGAAGCGAGGTTTTCTTGCATATTCGGAGACGGAGAGGGCCGATGTTTTCGCCGACACCTTGGAGGAGCAATTTACTCCAAACCCACCTCCCGCCCTGAACGACGAGCAAACAACCGAGGTGGAGTCCTTTCTTGTAGATTATTTCTCACAGGTGGAGGACGCCCCTCTAGAGATTGACCAAGTCACTGAAGCGGAAGTTTCCGCAGCCATTAAGGCCACAAGCCCCGACAAGGCCCCGGGTGTCGACGGGATCAGCGCCCGTGCATTCCGGAACATACCGGCCTCTGTAATTACTACTATTTCGGTGACATTCACGTCCATTTTTTACGTTGGATATTTCCCGAATTGTTGGAAAACGGCCAAAGTCGTATGTTTACCCAAACCGGAGAAAAGTTTACTTTTCCCACGGAATTATAGGCCAATCTCGCTGTTACCGGTATTGTCTAAGTTGTTCGAGAGAATTTTCCTCGAAAAACTGAGGCGATACATGGAGAGAGAAGTGCGGCCGGAGCAATTTGGGTTCGGGGAGGGTCACTCAACGACCCTCCAACTGGTAAAAATAATAGATGACCTGGTCGGAGGCCTGAACAGGAAAGCGGTGACTGCAGCCGTTTTTCTGGATGTGGCCAAGGCCTTTGACAAAGTTTGGCATAGCGGGCTGCTATATAAACTAGCGACCTCGGCGATTCCATACCGCTATGTCAGACTGATGCGGTCATATTTGCTAGACCGACGTTTTGTCGTGCGCGTAGGGGAAACAATTTCCTCCACCAGAGAAACAGCCGCTGGGGTTCCCCAAGGAGCAGTGCTTTCTCCTTTCCTGTACATTTTGTACGTGAATGATATGCCGCTGTCGGAAGGGGTTAAAACGGCCCTTTATGCAGACGACACGGCATATTTCTACGAATCCGCAAATGTGGATTACGCGGTCCGGAGACTCCAAAGGCAACTGGACTTAGTGGAACCGTGGCTCGATATGTGGAGAATCAGGGTCAACGGTGAAAATCGGTGGCCGTGATGTTCACATACAAGACACGCAAACATTACATAGTATATTGAGAATTATTAAACTTGATAAATAATAATTTTTTCTCATATTGATGATTAAAACTTTAAATGAAAAACAGACTTTTTTTTGTCCTCAGTCATTTGACTGGTTTGATGCATCTCTCCAAGATTCTCTTCCTAGTATCAACCATTTCACTTCAGTATACCACCTACATCCCTATCAATTTATTTTACATATAACAAATGTAAAATGTCTGCACAATTTTTCCCATCTCTACCTGTCCCTCCAATATCAAAGAGACTATACCAGAATGCCGTAAGATGTGGCATATTAAGTCTATCTTCTTTAAGCTATATTTTTTCAAATGCTTCTTCCTTCATCAATTTGCTGCAATACCTTTTCATTTGTCACTTTATCCACCCACCTGATTTTTAACATTCTCCTAAAGCATTGCATTTCAAAAGCTTCTAATCTTCTCTTTTCAGGTGCTCCGATCTTCCAAGATTCACTTCCATATAAAGCTACGTTCGCCTTCATGTAAAGTAGCTAAACATATTCTCAAAAATGGTTTCCCGGCGTTTAAATTAATTTTTTATGAAAGCAGACTCTATTTCTGACTGAAAGCTCATTTCACCTGTGCTATTCGGCATTTTATATGGCTCCTGCTTCGTCTGTCTTTAGTAATTCTACTTTCCAAATAACAAAATTCTACCTCCATAGCCTTTTCTCATCTTATTTTTATATTCAGTGGTCCATCTACTTTATTTCTACCACATTTCATTACTTTTATTTTGTGTTTTTTTTATGTGGTAGTTCATGCGAAGGACATCATGCGTGCCATTCATTGTTTCTTCAAAATCTTTTCTGTCTCAACTATAATCAATATATCACCTGCAAATTGTTACTATATCATCAGCAAATATTAGCATTTTTATCTTTTCACCTTGCACTGTTACTCTGGATCTTATTTGTTCTTTAACATCATTAACAGCTAGTTTTATGAAAAGTTTAAAAATTAGTGGGATAGGGAACATCTTTGTCAGACTCCCTTTTTTATTATTGCTTCTTTCTTATGCTCTTTGATTATTACTGTTACATTTTGGTTCCTATAACTGTTAGCATTTGTTCTACCACTATACTTGAATACTAAACTTTTTAAAATGCTAACATTTTATTTCAGTCTATATTGTCAAATGCTTTTTCTAAGTCTATATGTGCCATGTATGTCGGTTTGTTTTTCTTTAATTAATCTGAGCACTAAAATTGCTTCCTTGTCCCTATACTGTTCCTGAAACCAAATTCGTCTTTTCCTAACAGTTCTTCCACTCACCTCTTAATTATTCTGTACAGAATTCTAATTAGATTTTTTATGCGTGAGTAATTAAGATAATTTTTCTGTATTCTTCACACTTTTCTGCTCCTGCTTTCTTTGGTATCATGACAATAACACTCTTTTTGAAGTCTGATGGAACTTCCTTCTTCATAAATATTGCACAGCAGTTTGTATTACTATAATATACTTATCACTTCCTCACCTACATTGTGCAGTAATTCTGCAGTATCCAGTTTACCCAAGGAGCCTTTCTTTCATTCAAATGTTTTAATGCTCTATTAAATTCATATCTCAGTACTGCAACTCCCTTTTCATCCTCTTCAAGTTCCTCTTTTTCCTCTATAACAGCAGTTTCTAGTTCATTTCCCCTCGATATGAATGCTTCTAATTTATAAAAATGGTTTTGCCATAATCGAGAGTATCTTGTCTTATCTCAAATCATCTACAGTTGTAAGGTTACGGTGCTGGTTCAGATTTTCTCATCTGAAATCTTTCTCACGGAGCCGTTGAGGTATTATTGCTAATTAATAAATATCATTTTATGAATTAAGGTATGTATCCGTGCTTCATTGCTTCTTAAATAAATCACTGGTTCTGATTTACCTTCTAAATTTGTTAAGAAGCGAATTTTATTACTTGAAAATATCTAGTATTAAATAAAAATTACTGTGAAGAAAGCAGTTATGCAAAGACTGCAATTGAAGATAGGAGCTGAAAAGGACCGACTTTAAGTTGCACACATATCATGTATCGTTAAATCATACAAAGACATTAAATACAAAGAGAAAAACTGTTTTTTTAAGCTTCATGCCCTTATCAAAATTAAAAAATAAAAATTATTCCCACGAAAGGTTGTATAAAAAAGATTTCTAGTAACCAATATTTTCCAATTATAGTCCAGTCAATGCAAATTTTTTTCTCTAAAACATTAGTAGAGTTTAGGAAATTACACGGGATTGCAGATTAGGGTAAGTATAACTTTTTTATATGCGACTGGACAAAATTTTCACTAACTGGAGAAAATAGCGGTCACTCAAAGGTGGGGAAAATCGGTTTTTCAATTTTGTAGGCCGAGCTAAACTTCCTATGAGAAAAGGTTGTGAGCATTTGGTTTTTTTTGTCGGTTTGTTTTGTTGTAATCGCGTGTTGAACTCATTCTTTTCCCTTCAGGTAGATACTAGATTTCAGTTCTTTCCCGTATTTTGTTTACTCAGTCTTGTTTGAAACTAACGTGAGATATGTTTTGTTTTCCGAACAAATTATTATCGTAATTTTTTTTTCAATTTTTTTACTTCCTTGTACGAAGCAAAGGAAGTATTGTAACCGCGAAAAATTTCGGTATTTAGATTTCAACGAAAATATCCATTTTGACCATCCCCGAATCCATTTTCACAAGTTTCAGAGTGACGTCCGTACGTACGTATGTGCCTCGCATAACTCAAAAAAGATGACGCATAGAATTTTGAATTTTTTTATTTAGGACTGTTGAAACATTTAGTTATACCCCTTTTGATTTCAATCGACTGGATCAAAAGCGTCCAGAAAAGCCCAAAATCAAAAAAAAAATTGATTTTGGACTTTTTCTTAACCGCAGTAACAAGCTTTCATCGAGGGCTTTTCAACTTATCATAAGCGGTACTTATTTTCATCGGTTATAACCAAATAAAATTTTAATCGATGAGATATTTGGATCTTATAAGGGAAAGGGAACATCGGTTTGAATCCGACTTCATTTTTTTTAACTTTTTTCTTTAATTTAAATATTTTGATCGATTTGATTAACCTCCGATTGAAAAAAAATATGAAAAATTCAGAAGTTATTAGTAAAATAAAATTTTACGTACTGTAATTTTACGTCATTTTAATTCAAAAATTTTTACAGAGGTTAATAATTATTAATAAATCAATATATTTAAATTTATAAAAATTTTAGAAAAAATATATGTATATGAAGTCGTATTCGAATCGACGTGTGCACGGTTACGAATACGACACGTTCTCGCTTACATCGCATAACTACTTTAGCGTGAAACAAAATTAATATACAAACTAATATAGAATGCTGAAATGGACACCGCAAAAAAATGTGATGCAATGTGGTGTCTACCGCAGTGCGATTGTGTAAATGTCGACTTTATTAAAGAATTGGAGGATCGTATCTCACTGTCATATGAAATAAGTTTAATATAAGTGCAGAAAAAAATACGTATATGTAATTTAATAGGCGTACAAGGAATTCATCTGGTGTCCACATCAGATTTTTTCTTTAATAAAAATAGTCCGCATGACATTTTGAATAACATTCTCAAAATTTAAAGATAAAAAATGTTTGTACAATCGTCTAAAATAATTTAATAATAAATATAGTTTACAAGCTAATAAATTCATCTCTTAATTAACATCGGCAATTACGAGGTAATTAAATATACCTATTATCTATTAAATATATCTGTTGTATATATCTATTATATATATATCTATTAAATATAGAGGTATTAAATAGGTAATTAAGAGAAATAAATAAAATTATTTGATAATAGTTGTTTTAGAAAACATTGTACACAACGTTACTCAAAAGTGTTTAAAACATACTCTGTAAATACGATTAAATAAATCGTTTACAGGCGCACAACCAAGTAAAAAGTAATAACAATAAAAAAGAAAAATCAGTCGAATTGATTTTCGCTCTTTACTTTGTCGAATTGGGAAATACTGTGCTGTTAGCTGATAAAAATCACAGTACAGTTACGTCATCATCAAAGTGAGTACAGTTGTGTTTTTTTTTTTTTTTTACCAGACCGGAAAGGGATGTTGCCTTCGAGGTACATTCTCCCAGGTGACACGACTATTGTCATCGTCTACTGCCTAGGGGAATTCGGTCAGAACCGCCATCAACAGTACAATTAAGCCCTTTCAACGCAGTGAAATTTCTGACAGAGAAAGTTACTACAATTATATATAATATAAAGAAAATAAAAAAGACATCCCGTTTACTCACCTGTAAATGTTAGAAAAATTAAAGAAAGAAAGTTTGTTTCTTTTTTAAACACAATGAATTGTAATAGTAATTTAATAATAAATTATTTAATTTTAATTTTAAATTTTTATAAAAGTAATTTCCATTGGGATATGAAATTTCAGGACAAAAGTGAATTTAAAAAATTACGAGTAAATAAAATTCTGTAACAATAGGAAGGTAAATGTATATAGAAATAAGTTGTAACTACTTCATTTATAAGAAATAGCTCTTATATATTAACACAAATATTATTTAATTCCTTTTAAACATATCAATTTAGAGCTTTGCTGAAATAAAACAAAATTATGAAAATTATAATTATCGATAAACATAATTACGATCCAAACTCCTTACCTAGTGGTTCTGTTAAAGGAATTTTTATGAGTTTAAAGAATATTTTAATATCTTTAATTTATAAACAACCACTTTATGCAGTGAAATATTGTATGATTGATTATTAAGTATTATTTATACAAATACTATATGACAAATTGTTGTAAATATTTAATTAATAATTAAAGAGTTGACAATTGTTATTTTTAATTTGGCGTCAACTCTTAAAAGTCAAAATTTTAGATTTTTTTAGTACATAATGGGATGTGGAATTTCTTCAATGGTTTTTTTTAGATTTAACCTTATATATATATATACCGTAATAAAAACATAAGAAAACTATTATAAAATAAATTTTTTTAAATCTAATTCTGAAAACATACTTTTCTTAATATTTATATATATATATATAATAATAACAAAGACAAACAATTTGTATTAAAAAATAAAACTAATTTTGTTTTCAAGAAAATTATTTTTTTTAATTTACTTTCTAGAAAATTAACTTTAAAAAAAAATTTCTATTTATTCAGAGATTAAAAAGAAAATTATGGAGCGCACTCTCACATACAACCACTTCATAATTTGAGCGCACCCCACGCTTTCATTTTAGTCACGTACAAATAGAAATTTTTTTTAAAAGCAAGTTTCTTGAAAACAAAATTATTTTTATTTTTTAGTACGAATTGTTTGCTTGTGTTTTTATTTAAAGAAAAGCATGTTTTTTAAAAATTTTTAAATACTTTTTTCTACATTTTAATCATAATTAAATGAAATTGTTATCAAACTTTACATTAGTTTGATATATATATATATATATATATATATATATATATATATTTACATATATACTATTATACACAGAGGAAGAGGTTTTGGTTTGTTCGGGATTGGTGAGATATGCTACCAACTCTTAGGAGGCTGCCGGCCTCCTTGGTGCCTCCTTCAGTGGTAACGTCTCAGCCTTTCATCCGGAGGTCCCGGGTTCGAATCCTGGTCAGAATTTTCACGCACGCTACAAGTCATTCATCTCATCCTCTGAAGCAATACATAACGGTGGTCCCAGAAATTAAACAAAAAAAAAATCTCGTGGGAGGCTAGACGTAATATCCATATATAAAGTTCGTCTATCTGTTACCGCATCACGCGAAAACCAACCGACCGATCGCTTGCAAATTTGCAGGATACATTTGTGCTACCCCTGAGAAGGTTTTAAGCCGTTGACAGAAGCCCTTTCCCCTGAAGATTAAGATATTAAAGATATTCATTATTTCTTTACCCCCGAGAAGGTGAAATTGTGAATTAATGTTTTTTATTAAGGAAAGAATAGATTAATTCTTTCATTCGTTATTATATTTCTGCCTCCATTGCAAAGAAATATTCTTAAGTTATGAATTTTTCATCGTCAAAAAGGTGTGTACTTCAATTACCATAATTATTATTACCCAAACCCACCGGGTTGGTTTAGTGGTGAACGCGTCTTTCAAATCAGCTGATTTGGTATTAGAGAGTTCCAGCGTTCAAGTCCTAGTAAAGGCAGTTTAAATGCGTTTATAAGCGTTTGAATACTAGATCATGGATACTGGTGTTTTTTGGTGGTTGGGCTTCGATTAACCACACATCTCAGAAATGATCGACCTAAGACTATAATAGAATACACTTCATTTACACTCATATATATCATCCTCATTCATTCTCTGAAGTAATACCTGAACGGTAATTCCCAGAGGGTAAACAGGAAAAACAAAAACTTATTATTACCCAATCTTTTGCAATGTAGTATATTTTTTAGGTTTCTATAAAGCCTGAATACCATAACTGTTATTTATCAGTATTATTTTCACAACCCTGAGGGTAAAACACAGTGCAGGGGTCAACGAGGTGGAGCTCTCTCTGGATAGACGAGAATGGTGACCGAAGCGAGTTCTACGAGTGTCCAGGGCGTCAGTCCCCCTGGCAACACGGAAATGGTAAACGAAGCGAGCTCTGTGGCCCTAGCGTAGACCCCGGGCCTCGGGAGGCCCAGAGGATCCAGCGAGTTGGTTGCGGGGTTTGCCTGGGCTGACCTGGGTTCTGAGGGTCCACGTACTAGCTAGACAAGCCGGCTATAAAATTTCTTCGAATAGTTCATCTTAACGATATTTTTTTTTTTTAATTGTATTTCTATTTAAACAAAACTTAAAGTAAGGTTTTACTCGTTGTTGTAAGGTTTTAGTTTAAGCTAAGTTTAGCTTTAAAAAAGCTAGTTTAGCTTTAATTCTTTAGCAAACAAAAAAAAATTTTAATGCAATTCTATTCTATATTATAACCTGGAGAATTAGATTTCATTATTATAATTATACCGGTTAAACGATATAATTAAATAAAATGAATATCGTATATAAATTTTCGAAGGTAAATTTGAACTATTTATGTTAAAATCCGCTTCAACAATCACCTTATTTATACTCGATCGAAAGTCAAAATCAATTGGATCATGAGCTACAACGTACACATTAAGAAAGAAAAATATAATATTTTTTATAATTACGTATTATTATTAGGAATTATGATCAGAATAATAAGACGAACAACAATATAGTTCGTATTTGGTTAAAATTTAAAAAAAAAAACAAAAAACAGATTATTTTGTAATATTTCTACTACTTACATTTTTCTAATATTACTACATCTACAACATCATAATTTATTAATTTAATGTTTCATAAAAACATTTTTAAATTTGTTTTATTAATATATATAAATATATATATTAATAAAACAAATTTAAAATTATTATTATTATTATTATTATTATTATTATTATTATTATTATTATTATTATTATTATTATTATTATTATTATTATTATTATTATTATTATTATTATTATTATTATTATTATTATTATTATTATTATTATTATTATTATTATTATTATTATTATTATTATTATTATTATTATTATTATTATTATTATTATTATTATTATTATTATTATTATTATTATTATTATTATTATTATTATTATTATTATTATTATTATTATTATTATTATTATTATTATTATTATTATTATTATTATTATTATTATTATTATTATTATTATTATTATTATTATTATTATTATTATTATTATTATTATTATTATTATTATTATTATTATTATTATTATTATTATTATTATTATTATTATTATTATTATTATTATTATTATTATTATTATTATTATTATTATTATTATTATTATTATTATTATTATTATTATTATTATTATTATTATTATTATTATTATTATTATTATTATTATTATTATTATTATTATTATTATTATTATTATTATTATTATTATTATTATTATTATTATTATTATTATTATTATTATTATTATTATTATTATTATTATTATTATTATTATTATTATTATTATTATTATTATTATTATTATTATTATTATTATTATTATTATTATTATTATTATTATTATTATTATTATTATTATTATTATTATTATTATTATTATTATTATTATTATTATTATTATTATTATTATTATTATTATTATTATTATTATTATTATTATTATTATTATTATTATTATTATTATTATTATTATTATTATTATTATTATTATTATTATTATTATTATTATTATTATTATTATTATTATTATTATTATTATTATTATTATTATTATTATTATTATTATTATTATTATTATTATTATTATTATTATTATTATTATTATTATTATTATTATTATTATTATTATTATTATTATTATTATTATTATTATTATTATTATTATTATTATTATTATTATTATTATTATTATTATTATTATTATTATTATTATTATTATTATTATTATTATTATTATTATTATTATTATTATTATTATTATTATTATTATTATTATTATTATTATTATTATTATTATTATTATTATTATTATTATTATTATTATTATTATTATTATTATTATTATTATTATTATTATTATTATTATTATTATTATTATTATTATTATTATTATTATTATTATTATTATTATTATTATTATTATTATTATTATTATTATTATTATTATTATTATTATTATTATTATTATTATTATTATTATTATTATTATTATTATTATTATTATTATTATTATTATTATTATTATTATTATTATTATTATTATTATTATTATTATTATTATTATTATTATTATTATTATTATTATTATTATTATTATTATTATTATTATTATTATTATTATTATTATTATTATTATTATTATTATTATTATTATTATTATTATTATTATTATTATTATTATTATTATTATTATTATTATTATTATTATTATTATTATTATTATTATTATTATTATTATTATTATTATTATTATTATTATTATTATTATTATTATTATTATTATTATTATTATTATTATTATTATTATTATTATTATTATTATTATTATTATTATTATTATTATTATTATTATTATTATTATTATTATTATTATTATTATTATTATTATTATTATTATTATTATTATTATTATTATTATTATTATTATTATTATTATTATTATTATTATTATTATTATTATTATTATTATTATTATTATTATTATTATTATTATTATTATTATTATTATTATTATTATTATTATTATTATTATTATTATTATTATTATTATTATTATTATTATTATTATTATTATTATTATTATTATTATTATTATTATTATTATTATTATTATTATTATTATTATTATTATTATTATTATTATTATTATTATTATTATTATTATTATTATTATTATTATTATTATTATTATTATTATTATTATTATTATTATTATTATTATTATTATTATTATTATTATTATTATTATTATTATTATTATTATTATTATTATTATTATTATTATTATTATTATTATTATTATTATTATTATTATTATTATTATTATTATTATTATTATTATTATTATTATTATTATTATTATTATTATTATTATTATTATTATTATTATTATTATTATTATTATTATTATTATTATTATTATTATTATTATTATTATTATTATTATTATTATTATTATTATTATTATTATTATTATTATTATTATTATTATTATTATTATTATTATTATTATTATTATTATTATTATTATTATTATTATTATTATTATTATTATTATTATTATTATTATTATTATTATTATTATTATTATTATTATTATTATTATTATTATTATTATTATTATTATTATTATTATTATTATTATTATTATTATTATTATTATTATTATTATTATTATTATTATTATTATTATTATTATTATTATTATTATTATTATTATTATTATTATTATTATTATTATTATTATTATTATTATTATTATTATTATTATTATTATTATTATTATTATTATTATTATTATTATTATTATTATTATTATTATTATTATTATTATTATTATTATTATTATTATTATTATTATTATTATTATTATTATTATTATTATTATTATTATTATTATTATTATTATTATTATTATTATTATTATTATTATTATTATTATTATTATTATTATTATTATTATTATTATTATTATTATTATTATTATTATTATTATTATTATTATTATTATTATTATTATTATTATTATTATTATTATTATTATTATTATTATTATTATTATTATTATTATTATTATTATTATTATTATTATTATTATTATTATTATTATTATTATTATTATTATTATTATTATTATTATTATTATTATTATTATTATTATTATTATTATTATTATTATTATTATTATTATTATTATTATTATTATTATTATTATTATTATTATTATTATTATTATTATTATTATTATTATTATTATTATTATTATTATTATTATTATTATTATTATTATTATTATTATTATTATTATTATTATTATTATTATTATTATTATTATTATTATTATTATTATTATTATTATTATTATTATTATTATTATTAAGTTATATTTTTTTAGTTAAATACATATATAAATTTATTTAATTAAAAAAATATAACTTCATATTTATACTGGTAACTACAAAGAAAACTTAATAGTTTCATAATTCTGTACCGTGGAACGGAAAACAGATTTATCTTATAAAAATTGGAAACTGAAGAGCAAGACAAGTAAAAGTACAGAAGACAAAGATTTTAGTACAACTAGAATAGTTGTACTAGAATAATAAGACAAGGTAGTGAAATCTGTATTATGTACCGTAAATTGTATTATTTCAAACGTCTTATGTTAGCAAATAATTACTTTTATTCAACAATGTGATTTGGTAGATAGAAATAACAGTCGTTTCGTTCACATATAAAACTATATTTACCACCCTATAGCTTTTTCTTTTCCTTGATCCTTCCTTTCTCAGTTTGGGTTCGGTAGGTGTAATACAGGCTACCCGGTAGGTGCACACTGAGAATGTAGAGACTATATCATTCGTGCTATCAGGCAGGGAATGGTTAACGGTGGAACAGTCTCCTGTAAACTATTTTCTTGTCCGGCTGTTAATCGTTAAAGACGTATAAGGTAAAACCAGAGTTCCTAATTCCTTTAAAAAGCTAATAAAATAGTACGTAATAGATTTTCAGAGGTTTGAAAAATCCTAGATATATTTAAAATCCTCCATTATCCTGGTCGGATGGTGGATCAAGACGGCTATCTTTTTCTGTCTGTTGTTCACAATGCTACCGTAAATTTGTTTACTTTCACATCCCTAATCCAAACTACAATTTATCTAGCCGCTTTTTTTTTATTATTCTTGCTACTGACCGTTTTTCACTTACCTCCCGATTCAACATTTCCAAGATTGTAATTTTTTCCCTAATTCTCTTCTGAAATCCAAACCGTTTTAGTCTTACAAGAGATTATTCTGTATAACAGACACTGTATTTGTGAGATCGGTTACATCTACATTTCTTACATCATACATCATCATACCTTGTTTTACCGATTTGCATCTAAGAAGTTTTTTTAATATCTTGCAATTTTCTTTGTTCCTATATTTTTTTAAACTAAAAACGATTACGTTATTAAGTCAAATTTGGTGAAAAGTGCATCTTGTTCAACTCTTCCTCACATCTTCTTAATCCACTTCTCTCCTTTAAATTATTATAAAAATTTCTTGAACACCGTTCTCTTTTATTTATTATTATTTTAGGCTATGTTCTAATAGATTTTCCTCATAACTCATTCTCTTTGAAGTTAGAAGAAAAAAATATACCGTATCATATCTCTTTATATATTTTAATTTAAAAAATGAAGAAACGAATGAAAAAAGTATTTCGTACAGAAAAGAAAATATCAGTTTACTTTAAAGAGATACCAGTATTCAATAAAGATAAAACTTGACCGCATGTTAAAAATATCTGCGTTTTTCTTTTCATAGAAAAATGTATTATTCATAAACCGAGGGGAAAATATGTTTTTGCTTTGAGGAATGTTTTAGGAAAATTATTTCTTTATATATATATATCCTACCTCCTGCAGTGTAACTACTGTGATAAATTTTTATTAAATAATTATTCTATTTAATAATTAAAAAATATTAAACTCTAATTTATTTAAAAAGTTCTATTCAAATAAATTAGCAAAACACTGAATTCGTTAGCATTTATATTATATACATATTAATATAATAGAGTAGCTCACAAACAAATGGAAAATATTTCAGAGCAATTCTACAGATGAAAATTAATAAAAGGTTTATGTAAACTTGTATCCAGAAACTCTTCGTTTTACAAGTTACAGCTTGTGAAAAATTTCACTGTTTTCTGCTTCAAGAGTAAAATTAAGTATTACTGAAATTCTTGGAATTAAAATTATAGGGTAAATTTAATGAATTCATATGGCTTTTGACCGGAAAAAATTGAATATAAATTAAATTTTTAAAACCTATAAACACATTCCTAAAATTCTTGATTTGCGAGTTACAGCTAGTGAAAGATTTTGCTAGTAAAAGATTTCAGATAGTTCGATAAAATCAGATTGTACTGAAATTTTTAGGAACACAATTAGTGATTTCTTATGGTGATTGATTTGAAAAATTGAAAAAATTTGGTTCCAGAACGTATCTGCCGTAGTTTTTGAGAAATATGAGGTGAAATCCAATAAATTGGTGTAAAAACTCCTGTTTTTTACGTTTGACGTACAATAACTTTGTTAAACGGGTGATAAACATATTTTAAACAAAATTTGTAGAAAATTTAATTCTGAACAAAATCCTGTAAGATAAGTTGAATAAAATAAAGAAAAGTTAGAAAAATTCATATTTTATTTAGAAACAGTATTTTTTTTTGTTATCTTAAAATTTAAATAGATCTGCTTCCTTTATTTCAATACCTCGTTTTTTAATTTATCGTAAATATTGTATCTAAATATATCGTTGAAATTAATGCGGCTGAGGTCGCATCGTGGCTTATGCCGATGATGGATTCTTCCTGGTCGAAGGAAGGTTGAGCTCCGAGCCACTCAGTCTTGCAGGATACTTGAGCTGTGTTATCGACATAAAATGATGTTCAACCCTTCGGAGAAGGCCACAATGATGCTCCTCAAAGGCAGTTTGGCAGCGAGTCAGCGAGTCCGTTTCGAGACAGGCTAAAGTACGTTTAGGTTCAAAAGTATCTCGGGGTGTTTTTTGATGAGAAATTACAATTTAAGAAGCACCTTCAATACGTCGCGGGGAAGGCCTGTAATGCCTTCTTTGGTACTCGACGTGTGATCAATTCTGATAGGGGGTCTTAATTTCAAGGCTATGAGTATCCTATATGAGGTCGTGTGCGAGGCTATTATGCTATATGCGGCGCCTGTTTGGGCGGAGAGTCTAAAATTTAAAAGTTATCGGGATATTTTATCGAGGGCTCAAAACCTTATATTGTTAACGGTAACGGGCGGTTACTGTACGATTTCACGGAAGGCGATCTTGGTGATTGCAGGCGTGAAACCGATAGATTTGATTCCTTCAGAGAAGCAAAAGCGTTACGTTGCAAAAAAGTCCGGTGAGCTGACTTCAGAGAAAGTTCAAGAAATTGAATAACATGGCGATGCCGTGCGGCAAGCCAGATGCGATGAGGCAGATGAGCGTTATATGCACGATCTCTTCCCAAATGTTGTTAGTTTGCGGGACGCCTCTTGGGTACACCCTAATAAATACGTAATGCAATCTCTTTCTGGACATGGCGCTTTTCGGGACAGACTGCTGAAATTCGGCCTAGTAGACTCCGGAATGTGTCCGCAATGTGGACAATTAGATGACGCTTACCATATGTTATATCAATGTGTGAAATGCAAGCTGATGCGCTGCTGATATTATCGGGTCGGCGCTAGATCCCCGCGCTAATCGGGGGAACCGGGCCGAATCGGTTTTTGTGGAGAATTTCATAACTTATCTTGCAAAGGAAAGAATTGCTGAGGGGATTTAGGATTCTGCTTGGGTTTTCCCGCTTTAAGTTTTGTTGTTGTATTATAATATTTATGTTTTGCTCATATTTTTGTTGTGTATTTAGTGTTAGTTTTGTTACTGTTATTGCGATTTAGTGTTCTTGTTTTACGCTTTATGTTTTACGTTTCGTGTTTTTGCCTATTTCCAGTAGGTAGATCAGTTCCTTCATTACCGTGTAGTCCATTCAGTCTTATTTAAGACTTGTCATGATGTTTTTTTCTTTATGAAATTATGTTAGTAGTACACCGACGGGAATGTCAGTTGTGGCAAACGCATCGGTACCGAGGTAATGAAGGTGACCACCGGAAAAGCCCATAAGGGTCCATAAGGGTGGGAGTGGCGTGGCGACCGAGTCAGGATGCTCACAATTATCACCTGTAGGGAAAAACTGTAAGATTTATTCTTTCATTTTATTTGTAATTCATTACTGTAAGTCAAATGTAAGAGAAATAAAATAGCCTTAAAATCCCGATATTCATTTTTTACACTCTGTATTTGTCTTAACAATAGATTCAAACTTTACATTAAAAGATGCGTTATTGGATACACCTTCTTTTATGTAAGCAGTTTTATACTATAACTACTAAATTTTTATTACTGTATGAAATAATAAAAATGAAGTTTTAAAAGGCTGTGTTCTGTTCATTTCAAATTTAATTAAAGAATAAGTATTTTATTAAATAACGTAGCCAACATGATGTTATTAACCTTTCATCGATCAAGTAAACGAAAAACCCTTCTTGTTAATCTATCTATGAATTCATTAATTTTTATTTTTTTAAATTTGTCTAATTAATATTATTATTTACATATAAAATTTCCATTTTTAAAAAAATATATAATTTATGATGTTTTTTTTTTTTTTATGAGTTGCTAAGATATTTTAAAAGGTTTTATATATACGACTTATATATTTTTATTTCATTTTCTTCTAAAAGTCTTATATTAAATGACGTATTGGTTTTACTTATGTAAATGTATTCACATTGTTTCCACTTAATATCATAAACCGGGGTCAAATATTTTAATAATAATAACAGCTTTATTGTCATCCACTTTATGGAGAAATAGTGACAGAAATGTTGTCAAAAACTTAAGTTTCGCTAAAACTATTGAATTTTATATACAAATGTAACAAAAATTTGTAAAATTTATTCGAATAAAAATCATATCTAACTTTATTACGGGTTAAAAATGTTCATAGACTGTTTCATTCCATTTATCACTTCACAAAGTCTTTCACATAAGTTTAGACGATACCACTTCAACCAAAAGCCTGTTTTATTACTCTCTTGCGCATCATTCTATCTCTAGAGACCAAGCACCACCACTCGTCCTCATCATTTTCACCATTTCATCCCGTCATCTAGTCACCGGTCTTCCCATCCTCCGTTTCATATCTCTTGAGATGCATTCTATCAACAACTTAGCCTATCTGTCATCATCTAAACTTTCAAGACTACCCGCCCGTTTCCATTTATTTACATGAGCTTCTTTTTACTGACTTCGCACTCTTTATATCTACGTTTCCCTTATATCAGTTTTTCTAATCCCTAAGTACTAAACAGCTAAATTTTGATAACTAAAGAACTGTAATTTATTTTCTTTGCGGTTGTCCACATCTGCGACTCGTACAATATTCCTGAATAATACACACTGTTAAAACGTTAGCCTTCAATGTTAAATTCATCAGATCTTTAAATATTTTCTTAAATTTTTTTCCTTATTATTTTCTAAATTTCTTCTACCCTATGCTAATCCTTCCTTGTAACTTTCAATTTCAAACGATTTTTGAAAGTAAACTATTATATCTAAATTTTAATTACTTTTTTATTATTTACATAAAATGGCCCCTTGTTTTTATAAATTTTTTTTTACATATTTCCTATCGATAAAATTGAAAAATTCTACGTTTTTATAATATTTTATTTGTTTTTACATATTAAAAATAACACTAAATTTAAATTTATTTCATTACGGTTGTTTATATATGTATATTATTATTATATATATATTTGTGCTCTATAAAATATTTTGTGAAACATTTCTGCTTTTTATGACCGTAGATGGTGCACCTTTATATTACAAATCAAAAAGTAAGATTACACTAAAAAAAACACGGTTAAAATAAAGTTACTTTATTATTAAAACACATAGAAACATTTTTATAAACAGTTTTTAATGCGATTCTGTTTTCTCATTTATTTTGATGATTGATTTAGTTCTTTAATCGTACGTAATGTTGTTATTGTTTGGTTGATTACCTGTAATTTAACATCAATATTAACTTTGTTTCATTATTATTTTCCAGTTAACTGGTAATATTTATTTTGGCGACAAACATTTTTAATTTTTATAACATAAATTGTTCGTTTTGTACAAAGTATTTGGAAAATATTTAAACACTATTTATATGTCTAACCTCTAATACTACGCATTCTTTTAATGCAATAAAATTTTTTTTTTTTTTTTTCATGTATATAATATACATTACGAATGAAATCAGTGAACATATGGTTAACGTCTCAGGTTTGTATACTATTTATTGTTAAAATAAAAATAATTTTCATTAAATAACTTAATCTATAAAGAATACTAAATAATGTACCTTATAATTAATTAATTACTTTTATAAAACCCTACAATTTTATTTAATAAAATATTACAAGCACATGTTTATATGTTACAGCTGAATATTTTTACGCACTTAAAGAAACGGTTTTTCACTGAAAGTGTCATTTTAAATTAATAATAAGATTTTCTTTTTTTTTAAATTGTCAATAACTTTATTTCAATACAAAGTACGAAATGTTTACAATTAAATGTGGAACACACATTTATATATCATAAACTACCGGCTCAAGTTCTGCTAAAAATGATAATCCTGTGAAGTAAGTTCTGTATAACTTTTTCATATAATTGTGGTAATATTCATCGAATAATAATAATAGTTTGACATTCTATTTAAGCGGTTTAGCTATTTATGGATTAATGGCGTAGAAATTGCTCTCCACAAAACCCCAAAACAAAAAGTAAAGAACTGTTAGATTGAAGGATCTTCTGATGTCCCCGATTCGTAAGAACACCCTTTCTGGGAATTTCTAACGTAATAATGCAATCATTTGACGGCTCGTGTTGCTCGATATCTTGTTGGAAATAAGAGCAACCACGTCCAGTTCTTCCAATTTAAGACACATGAAGTCAGTTAGCTTAGTGCAAACGTAACTGCAACCGCAGCAACTTCATCTTTTCGATAAAATACGGCCCGATCATACTTCCGGCTCAAAAGTAGCACTAATAAATCATATCTGTGTATAGAAACAATCGGTAAGAATAATTCTAGGGCTTTCGAGGCCCCACACACGGTAGTTTTGTTTATTCTTATCTACCTTCTTTTCCGTTACCCGATCGACGAAAGCCAAGTCGTTGAGTAAAATTTCACGGTTGTAATTGTTGCATCAAACGCCCTTAGTAAGTACGTACTCCAGAATCTTTATACAAAATGTGATGTATTTAGCCATATCTTTGAAATGGCTAATTGTTGTGAAACGATTTGAATTAATTAACTTGGGGTTTTACCGACACTTTTAGCTACGACCAGTAATGTTTTCTGATAACCTGGGATTATAATGACAGATTTGGATTTTCGTATCAGTAACTTGGTCAGTTTTCTCAAATCTAGAAATTATTTTTTCAATAAGATGTGCTTGATTACGACTAAAATCATCGAGAACTCTCCGTGAAATGTTCATAACTTTTTTACTAAATTTTCATAATTTCTTTGTACTGTTGGAGAGTATATCAATGCATTTACAATTTGTATTGTTTTTGATAGCTGTTAATGAATAATATCTACGTGTGATTTTTAAACATAACGTCTCAAATTCAAAATGACATCTTTTAATGAATAACCCGTTATGGAAAACTTAATTTTTCGATGTTGCCTGAACATTAGCTGTGAAAAAGAACATTAGCTGTTCCCCAAACTGAAGAGTATCGAAGGGTATTTTATTCCCTTATTCATCGCAGAGCCTGGATATAAGTTCCTTGTTGCTGAATCTTTCTAATTATCTGACGGTTATTTATTTATTTTTAGTTTAAGATGGAAGGAGTTTGGGATTCCGGTTCTTTGTAGATCGGGTTTCCAAGTATTTTACTTGAGTTATTCATTGGGATATTAACAGAATGTTTCGGTCCTTCTCTCTACGCAATCCCCCGACAATCCGTCCACTTTCCGTACTAGTTTTTGGGGAGACCAATGCACTCCCTTCGCGGAGGAAATTGCATGTGGTATCTGTAGAACCCATTACATGCTATTCTTAAAGTATGTAAAAAAAAAATCTGATCTGGACACCACATGACTTCCTTGTACACCTATTAAATTACATATATACATTTTTGCTGCGCTTCATTTAAACTTTATTTAACCGGTATACAGGAAGTTAACTAAATATAATTGTTTAATTATCATTAACTATCATTTATACGACACACCAGAGATCTGACTCTTATTAATCAGCAACTCACGAAGATAGGACTAGTGCTGATCTAGAATAGCGTATATATTATGTACCAAGAGTTGTAAGAAGAATATTACTCACAATCGATAAAGTTACGTATTTTCACGAGTGCGTAATATGTATTACAAATCGAGTTATGTACTATACTTTTTCTACGACCAGAATCACAAAAAACCCATAACAAAAAAATGTCATTGAAATATACATTTTAATTAAATAGAAATAGAAATTTGAAAGATAGAATAAGTATTTTGAAATTAATAATTTATAAATCATTCTTACTATAAATTAAGATAATTTTTCTAGTAAGTAAATACAAATATTAAAAAAAAAAAAAATATTATTTGAATTCAAATATTAACGGTAATTAATAAAGTAATTTTCAACAATCATTTTAAATTGAATACAATTGAAAAGCGTACAGTTAATACTAGCATAACATTGTATTTTATTGTTCTGTCAAATAATTAAATAAAATTATTTTTTAAATAAATATACAATTTTTAGAAGATTTTTCTAAGAAAATCCAAAAGTAATACGATTCTAAATTATAATTTTCAATTAATAATAAATAATCAGATTTAATATACACGGTTATTACCAACAAAAAGACTCAATTATTCTAAATGTCGATTGAAATCAAAAAGGGAGGTGTACAACCAGATGTTACAACAGTCCTAAATCCAAAATTTCAACATCCTACGGCAAATCGTTTTTGAATTATGCGTGATATATACGTACGTACAGACCGTCACCCGAAACTAGTCAAAATGGATTCAGGGATGGTCAAAATGGATATTTTCGTTGAAATCTAAACACCGAAAGTTTTCGCGATTACAATACTTCCTTTACTTCCTACAAGGAAGTAAAAAGTTGTAAGTACGTGTACTGGCGTGTTTGAAGCTTAATATATTTTGAAAGGAGAAACCGATTTTGATGTAATTTTGTACAGACTCGTGTGTATGGAGCAAAGGTTTGGGTTCAACATCCCCAGGGGGTGGGGGACCGTTTTTGGGGTTCATTTTCTAGAAATTTCCAAACGTAACCCCACTTTATATTAAGTTCAGTACATGCGTGCATGTTTACCTTACCATTTTTAATATGATACTCTCGGTATTGCTACACCGTGTAATAATTATAATTATAATTATAATTATAAATGTGATACAGGTTGAGTAATGTTGTTGAAAATATTAACTTATATTATTACGTTTACGTTCAGCTTTCTTTAATAAAATACCGCACTAATTTTGCGATATTAAAACAAAAACGAACAATAGAAATGAGCAACCGACTTATGAAAAGTTGCTAACCATGATGCAAAATTAATATACAGAAAAAATTACATTATATATTAGCGATAAGTCAGAAACCTATGAAAATACATCGTAATAAATACTTTAAAATTAAAACCCTTTTGATCGATATAATTGGTACCGACACACCTAAACAATGCTGTTCGGTGAGAAGAGTTACCGGACCAGGTTAGGAATTTCATGGGAATATGTGAGGGCGGACTATCATTTTCACGCTTCGAGTTGGGTCCGGTCCGACATGTAAAGAGGGTAGGAGTATAAATACTCCGAGGAAGACCATTTGACATCAGTCTAAGCGAGATGTTATGATGTCAGTGGAATAGGTTATTAAAGTCTAGGGAGAATACTCTATATATATATATATATATATATATATATATATAAATTTAGTTTTAAAATAAGGAATAAAGCGAAAATGGAGAAGTATAAATACTATTTGTTTAGTTTCCTACGGGATACAAATAGTTTTATTTACGGCTAATTTCTAGAGCAAAATGTGGTATGTGAACACAGTTTAAAATTTTAATGAGCGAAAGAGGATTTAAAGTATTATCTTTATTTACTATTCTAATTACGATTTGTCATTCGTAGATATACCGTGCGCAACCCAATGAGATTCTTAATTTTCCTAATACGTTGTTATAAACTCATTCTCATAATATATTAAAACATTAAAATTTTGGGTACTTACGTATTAACGCCACCGCAATTACAGCTTTATTTTTAAAAAAAGTAGACGATCGGATTTCGGTGGAAAATGAACAGTCTCTTTATTAATTTTAATAAACGGTTATTTATATTTATTTATTTTATAAATATAATTTAACCAAACTTAACCTACGCTCGCTTCGCTCGCTAACCTTGGTGACTAATTAACACCGTAATTTTTTTAGTATTTATTTAATAAATTCAGTAATTATTACTATTATTTATTTAAATATGATTATTTAAATAATCAAAACACTCCTGTTAATCAGTCAAGTTTAGCGATCGAAGCAAGCGTAGGTTAAGTTTGGTTCAATTATATTTATAAAATAAATAAATATAAATAACCGTTTACTAAAATTAATAAACAGACTGTTTTGAATTTATATTAAACTCTATATCGGCCCATTTTCCACCGAAATCCGATCGACTACTTTGTTTTTAAATAAAGCTGTAGCTGCGGTGGCGTTAATACGTAAGCACCAAATTTTCTAAACGATCCGATAAAATACAATATAATTTCAGTTTTAAAAAGTATGGTAAAATTTACTTCTAGCAGAAGAATGTAATTATTTTCTTAAAACGATTAATACGTCGTACTTTCTGCTTATTGTTTAATCTTTTTCCCCGTTAATCGCTTTCTCAGATAAATCTGTTTCATAGGTACATATAAAAATATATATAGATATGTTATATAGTATACAAGTACGTTTAATTCGATTAATGTACTTTAATGTGGTTGAACATTAATAAAACTATTAATAAATTCTCTTAATTTGATACTATTAATAATGCCTTAATTTTAATCCTATGAAAAAGATCTCAAGAACATAGATTTTAAAATAATATTTCTTCATCTAAACGAACCACCGTGGTTACCGAATCGTTTTGGTTATTGCGTACAATTACCATATTCTGTCGGTAAAAGTTGACAATTTTGTAACGAAATCACTTCTAAATAGATAAGACCGTGAATTTAAAAATGCTCTTCTCAATTTCGGGATTTCAGTTCAAAAATTGAATTAAAATTAATCATTTTCAAACGTGAGAATAATCAATTAATAGTTAACTCTTAAATACATAGTCTGGGTCTAACACTCGAATTGTTATTTAACCCAATTTATTTTCAATTTTTGTTGCGGGAAAAAATTTTTGAATCCCAACTGAACGTTTTTCATTAAATACAGTCATTTTGTTCGTTCAAACCGTTCTAAATTCATACTTTTGAGCGATTTCATTACAGAATTGTCAACTTTAACCAACAGCCTATGGTAAAAGTAAATAACGATCAAAACTATTTGGTAAAAGTCCGAATTAAATGTGTTTTCAAGATTTTTTCGGACTTTTACCAAGCGACTTGGTAAATGTTACAATTTACCGGTAAAACTTAAGATTTACCGGCATTCGGGGTTATGTATGTTTGTTCCATCGTAACAGATCATCGGTGAACCGATTTAGATCGATGACCCCGCGTTGGAATTCTTACGTTACCGAGAATGTTAGGCTATATAAATATTTATATATGTATATGTTATCAGTAGTGCAGATTTGCCGGTTGGAGCACAAACTTTATGAATTGAATTAATTAACTGTGAGTCTCTATCGCTGTAAGAGCTGGGTTTGAACTGAACGATCCAAATCAAACTGATGAATAATATTACAAAAATAATAGAATTAAATTTACATTAAATAAATTTGAAAATTTGAAAATTAATAAAAATTTCTGTTTAATAATTAAGAACTTCCCGTGTAGGCTGCGTGTGAGGCTAGAGCGGTGAGGTGATGCGAACACGAGGCTAGATTAATCATCACCATCGCCATAAAAAATTACTTTTTTTATTACAAGATAAAAACAATAACATTAAAATAAAAAAATCATATTTTCTGAATTTTTATGTGATTTTCAAAGAAATTTCTCCTGTAATATTATTTTCATTTTGACTTAATATTCATATTTATACTTATCCGTAGAAATATAATTAAATAAAAAAATTTTGTAATGATCTATTCGATTAAGGAAAATTATAAAAATTAACTAAAATTTAATCCTGAATTAACGGGTACTGTTCGTTAAACGATAGAAAAACGTACTTAAAAATACCTTTATTTTGTGTTATTTATTTTTTGTAAAATTTTTAATTATTTTATAAAAAATAAAAATAATAATTTATTTTTTACCGGTGTAGAGAAAGGATGTAAGAAAATAAAAAAATAACAGAAAAAAAAGTTTGAGAGTGCTTAAGATCGAACGGCCAAAATGAAATGCTTCTATGTCGATCGTAATCATTTTGAAGTAATAAATATACAATATATATTATATTAATGATCTTAATATTACGAATGGTATTACTTGGACGAAATAGAGAACAAGACATGAATTAATATTAATAAAAAATATATTACATAACAATATATAAGTAAATATAGTGTATAGTGTACCTGCAAGGAACCGACGATTTTAGCTTTTAAATAATATTTAATATTTTAATAGTGGTACTAATATATTAATATATTTATATTATTAATATATTATATTATTAATAATATATTAATATATTAATAGTGGTACTACTTTAATACCCATCTAAACGGGTATTGTAGTACAGTAATAATCATTAAAAATAATAATAATAATTTATTTCCGCAACAAAATATTATTAAAAAATACGCAACAATAACACAAATATGGTAGAGTAAAAAAAATTGAGAAAAATTGTAAAAATTACTTTTTGTGCAAAAGGTTGGTTATTTTGTTGTTTCGAACATTTCGTGTTGTAATATAATTTTTGAAGGTCCTTTCTAAATCAAAACAACACTCTTTGTTTCTTCATTGACAAGTTCTGTAAAACTGAGAAACTGGCAAACGGTTTTCATTGCAGCTCTGAAGACGCATTGTCATTATTACATTCGTCATTGTCGTTATCATTTTCGTAGCCGCTAGAAAATGTGCGCTTTTTCCTCTATCGTGAATGTTTTTTGCAGTCATAATAAAATTTCTATTGAATGAATTACGATAAGTAAAATAAAATACTGTACCCGTACGATATGACACGCTCACAGTTGAAAGATTAATAACAATTGAATATGGCTGCTTCAGTTTACAAGAATCTAGTACGGGAAGAAGATAAGAAAAATAAGAACTATAGCACAAATGCAGGAATAAAGGAAAAAAGTGACTCATTTTAACCGTCAAAATATTTCTGAAGCTACACTATAAAATGTTGCGTTACAGTAGAAAAAATAAGTCATAATAACTGATATATCATTATAAACAATGTGCATACTGTATTTATGTATTAACAGCATACCAAACTAACCATGAGATAAGTTTATGGTCACTATATCCGATGTCACTATAAACGATATTACTGTATATATATATATATAGTTTATTTTCATTCGTATAATCATTACATCTACAGTATGTGTCGTTTTTTTTAAATAATAGTTAATGTAGGAATGGAAATTAGTTTTGTGTGTATAATAATACGTAATATATAAATTGAATAAAAGAAATATATAAATTTACTTACATACACTGAATGACTCTTCAATAATAAATTTCAGTATTAGAACGATGATGCATTAAACGTATACGCTGAAAGATAGTTATACTAGTTACACTTACACCGAATAACATATACAAATGTATTAAATGTAAAACGAAGAACAGAAACCGCACACAACTACTTCTCTCTCGCTCGGACAATCTCGGCTTCCCCGATAATAACCGAATGATCGTTTTACCTCAGAGCCTGGACAGACCAGACTTATTCACTACGCAGCAGACTCTCTTGCGGTCCCGTCTTTTCGGTTCACCCGAGTCTAAACGAATTTGCGTTTCTCTTTAAATCAGACTTTTTCAATGCCATCCAAAAGAGCGGGGTGCGCGTAAAGAAATTTTTACTTTAAAAATTCTGGTGTATTAATTGGATTAGTAAAATTAATTGTTATTATGGAACTAGGGTTTTTAAATGTGGAGGTATAAATTACTTCCTAATCGTATTACAGAGTATATATATATGTATAAAAAAATCATATATCTTACTTATGATTATATATAATTATGTGATATATAATAATAATAATTATGATTATTATATATATATATGGTATGTACATATATCTTTGTTACAAAAAAAGTTTTTAAATTGAAAGTATATAAATTTAAAAAAAAGACTTATTAATATAATTTATAATTTTCAGGAGGTTGGCAATTTTAATTAAATATTTTCAACGTGTTATTATGAATGATTATACTATTATAAATTAAAATAACCCGTCTAGTGGTTAAAATCATCATCTCAAAATCAGCTGATTTTCGAAGTCGAGAGTTCTAAAACTCCTTGTAAAACCAATTTCTTTAATATGGATTTGAATACTAAACAGTGGACACTGGTGTTCTTTGGTAGTTCTTTCTTTTTCTGTTTAGCCTCCGAAACCACCGGAAGGTATTACTTCAGAGGATGAATGAGGATGACTCTATGAATGTAAATGAAGTATAGTTTTGTACAATCTCGGATCGACCGTCCCTGAGATGTGTGGTTAATTGAATCCCAACCACCAAAGAACACCGGTATCCACCATCTAGTACTCAAATCCGCGTAAAAGTAACCGTTACTAGGATTTGAACCTTAGAACTTTCGACTTCGAAATCAACTGATTTG
Source organism: Lycorma delicatula (assembly GCF_047948215.1). NCBI lineage: Eukaryota > Metazoa > Arthropoda > Insecta > Hemiptera > Fulgoridae > Lycorma > Lycorma delicatula. Next base: position 81,532,077 of record NC_134465.1, read on the forward strand.
TGATAACGAGTTAACCACTAGACCAGCCCGGTGAGCTATTTGGTAGTTGGGTTTTACCCAATTAACCGTACGATTCAGGAGTGGTCGACCAGAGTCTGTTCAGGACTACACTTTTAACGGTACATTTACACTTACATTTGCAGCTACAGGTCTGGCAAGCCGGTAGCAGTAGTTGCATTTGCTTTTACACACACGCGCACACACACACACACACTCACCCGAATTTGGCAGCAAGCTGGAAATACTGGTTGAAATATATATATATATATATATAAAATTTAAAATACATTCAAAATAAAGTTTTTTTTTTAAGTTGAAATCCTCTTGTTAACGTTTTTAATTTTCCGTACTTTTGTTCCATTGTTTCTGCAATATAAAGGAAAAATATAGTGATCGGCCAACATTTTGGGTGTCGGGGTTTTTACAAATGTCGACGTTTCAAGACCCATTATCTCCAGAAATCTCAAAAAAAGTTATAGAAATTTCCGGTAGCCGTACATAGTTGGCCTGTTTTGTTGTTTTATTGGTTTTTTTTTATCGATAAGTCCAGACTGGCTCAACATAAGTTCTTCAAAAATAGCTCAAAAAGAATTCTTTAAATGTGCATTGATGGGAATAAAATATTTAACAAAATTAAAAATAGAGAACGGGTAGTTTTCACCATTTTAAATTTTTGACTATACCTCGTACATAACTGAGCTTTAGCGCGATGAAAGTGCTTATTAAGTTGTTTAAAATTCCTAACTTTTATGTAATCAGAATTTGAGTTGGAGGATATTTAACAATATCTCTAAATAGTTTATACCTTGTTTATCTTGAAACCCGTTAACCAAAATAATTAAAATTTGACAGAAAGTTACGACACCATCTGCCAAGGTGGCATCAAGTAACATTATTTTTTTTTAGCCTTGTTGAATAACACTGGTCCGAATCGAGGCAGGTTTATTTAAACAAGTAATTACTCCGATAAATAGATTTTAAACCCAAAAAACAAGGGGGCTGATTTTTTTCAGTTTTATTGAATTTTCATAATTTCTAATACTTTATTCCTTTTTTGGAAGTTGTGGCTGTTGTTAATTTTTTTTTTTGTAGCAATTATACGATAAATATATGATAATTTTGATGAGCAAGAACTGGGCCCCAACAATTTTTAATAAGAATTTTGTTCATTTTTGCAATCAGTGTTACATGTACTATCTCATATAACATTAATTAATAAACGTAAGTTCGTATTAATATATACTTCTATGTTCATATAAGATAGAAATTTGTTGAGCCATTTTCGGAGATATTAATAAAAATACAAGCCAGCATATGTACGAAAATGCATCTTCCAAAAATTTTTATAACATTTTTTGTACATTTTTGACAAAAAACATTCCGAGACGCCGACATTTGCATAAACAAAGACACATAAAATTTTGGCCAACCGCTACACCGTCTCTGCTGTCTTCTGGAGGGAAAGTATAGATCCTTTCCTAGCTGCTACTGCTGTAGAAAATAGAGGTTTTGGCAGGAATGTAAAAATAATAATAAAATTTCGCTAAAAGCAGTCCAAGTAGAAAGCAAAGAGGTACCTAACAGTATATGCTTATTTTAAGTTATCTTTTTTGTTAATCTCCGAGACCACCGTTAGATATTACTTCAGGCGAAGAGACGAGTGACAATTTTAGTAGCGTGTGAAAATGCCACGCCTGATCGGGATTCGAAACCTGGATCTCCGGATAATTTTAAGTTATCTTTTTTTCTTTTCTTTTCCCTCCCCTGAGTCGGTCCCACAGCTAAGTATAGCTCAGCTCAGGGAAGTGTCCTTTAATTCTAACAGGCCTTCCCGTCCACCAGCTGTACGTCCGGCAAGGCAGGTCGGCCCGGCGGTCGGATCTTTTTTATTGTGCCAGCCTCTAACCCTTAGCAAGGACACTCCGGATCCTGCTAAGCTGCAACCTTTATGACCACGCCGAAGGTCGGGTATCGTCTTGTCTGTGCCTTGTGCCTCAAACGAGTAGTTCCCAAGACGATCCCCCACCGGAACTCTGGGCTGAAACCCCTTTGATAGGGTGTCAGATCTTTTTTATCGTTCCTGCCTCTAACCCTCAGCAAGAAGACTCCGAATCCAGCTAAGCTGCAACCTTTATCTCCACACCGAAGGCCAGGTCACGAATCTCGTCTGTACCTTATGCCTCAAATGAGGGGTCCCAAGAGGATTCCCTACCGGGACTCGGGGTTGACTTTTCTCAGTTGAGGTTTTACACGACCGCCCAAAAAGAAGTTAATGTATTTAGGCGCTAAATACATGTATGTACGTGTCACTAAATGGTACGAATGTAAGTGGCACTAAATGCACGTATGTATGTTTGTTCTACCGTAGCAGCTCAACGGCCGAACCGATTTAGACGTATGACACCGCGTTAGAATCCTTACGTTACCGGGAGGCGTTGTAGGCTATATATATGTTAAAATAAATTTATAAAACGATAAAAAACTATATGCTATATATAACTAATGCGACAAAATCAATACGTTAAACGAAATTAATAATTTTATTTCCAAGATATAGGCAACAGAAAGTTTATAGTTCTTGGGCACTTTAACCAAGTTAAATATTTTAAACAAATCATATTGAGAAAAACCTTTACGGATCTTATGTCAATGGTTCTTAAATTTAGGGACTCCGCACTGGCTGGATATCCTATTTTTTTTTTTGCAATCGTGTTTTTAACAGATTTAAAAATGTCTCCCTAAGGCACAAAACAAAAGAATTGATTTTTTTTTTTATGATCTATATACTTTTCCGTTATAACTACAGCTGGTCTAACAGCATGTACAGTTTAACCGGGAAAGAAAAACTGATTTATCTAGTATGCGGACCAATATCAAGTAGAATTTTTAATATTAAATTTTTTTTTAATAGTAATTCATAAAATTTAATTAAATTTAGCCCAGCTGGATTTTGAAATGTTATATTTTATCCTTAAATTTTACTAAAAAAAAAAAAATATTATATTATAATAAATAAATGGACTGGAAAAAATTATTCCAATAATCCATTATCATATTCTAAATATAGCTTGTATAATAAAATGTAATATATTAAGCGATAATCAGATTGAATAAACAGAATTAATATCGATAAAATAATTTGAGCATTAGATGAATATAATCGAACAAAGATTAACAAATAGTATTAAAACAAAAAGTAAGAACCTATTAAAGAAACACCTCTTTCTATTTTATTATCGTAATAATTTAATGACAACAGACTTGTATAAGGCGTACATCATAAAAGGTATTAATTTTCCATGAAAAGCACGACAATTGTTCTAATTTACCCTAACTTAGTATTTTATGGTTACAGTAAATTTAAAAAAAAAAAATGCTAACTAAACTTTTCCATTATCGATAAAAAAATATTTTCTTAGGTGTGATTTTTGTTTTACGTTATATATCTCACTCTTACTTATCGCTGTAATGCATCTAAAATACCTTAGTTACAATTTGCACATATAAGAGTGTCTTCTATGAAAGTAATGATGTTATTAATAATAATAAATATACGGTATATTATAAACCCGTTCCCTGTGATGGATAGAATAAAGGATTCACTTACGTCTGTATATCATTCACATCTTGAAAGGCTTGGCACGTAATAAAATATTCAGCCTGATAAAGATATTTGGAAAAGCTTCACTTCTTATTTTCTCAAACAAGTCTAACAGGATACATTGTTAATTATTTTACGAATGGCTATTCCATTTTCATTACCGATTTAAATCGATCGTCATGTTACCTAAAAGAGTTACATCGTACATATTATCGATTGAAAATAATTATTAATTATAATGTATCGGTACGACCGAATAGATTATTGTTTGCAACCGTGCATACATACATTACAAACGTCCCGGTAAAGATGTTCCTGTAGAAAACCAGACCTATTCTCACGGATAATCCTTTGAATTCTAAAGGAAAATCAATATTTTTTACTGTATCATATGTTTGATTTTTTCAATACAAAATTGTGTATTAATAATGTTTGCTACCTTCCTGGAAAAAAGTTACAAGCTATGGAAGGGGTTTGGTAGATTAGGCGATCTAAAACCTGGAGGGGACTTTAAGGTACCCTTTGAGTGAAGTTTTTTATCTCATGTTGCGGTTGATAGATCGTTTTTACTCCATTCATGTTCCTTTTTTATCATTTTAGCTTCTCCCTGGATTTATTTAAATCCCATAGGATACTTTTGAAAAAACCGGGATTTATATAACCGGTGTATTCTTTATTATGTTTATTTGAAGAATCTTGTTCTGTCCAGATATTAAACCGTAATCCTGAAATAACTATGGAATAAAGCCAAATCCTTCTTAAATTACAATATTATTACTATTCAAAATAACTTGTGAGTGTTAAAAGAATATGATTTTCAAAACAAATGTTGATTTTAAAAAGATTTGTGTTTAAAATTACGATTTTAAAAGCTGATTTCAAAACTTCAATTTTTGGTAAACAGTTAAAATGATTCTTTTATTACTCAGTTATTTAATTCAATATATATTTTTAACAATTCTCGTGTTACAGTTGCTCTTTAACTTTATTTCAAAACTACTGAAAACATATATATATATATATATATATATATATATATATATATATATATATATAATTATATAAATTATATATAATTTTATATATATATATAAAATTAGTGTAAAAGGTGTTTTTAAAGTTCTAGGCCAAATATTAATAAATTGTTCACCCATTTACAAGATATTTCACTAAATTATGCAAAATAAAATTACACAATTTTCTTTTAAATAAGCAAAATGATTATTAGTGAGTTTTTAGATAATAGTGATAAAATACTATTTTTTCATGGTATTCATTTAATATAACCAGCGTACTCGGATAATTTTCATTGACAAATTGTAAGTTCAATTTATTTCGTAATTAATTTTATTTAGTTAATATCTTTAATATTTATTTACCGTTATCAGATCTATTTTTTATTGATATGGACAATTTCTGTAACTTTTTTTTATACGCTTTAATGCTGCTTTGATCAAAGTTTTATTACGGTTTCCTCTGATTCTTCCAAGCAAATAATAGGACGGTTAAATTGATTTATTCCTGAACTAGTACACCCCTCTTTTTACTTCCTTGTTCGAAGTAAAAGAAGTATTGTGATCGTAAAAAATTTCGGTTTTCAGAATTCAATGGAAATATCCATTTTGACCATCCCTGAATCTATTTTGACCGGTTTTGGCGTAATGTCTGTACGCACGTAAGACAACGTTACTCGCGTAACTCAAAAACGATTAGCCGTAGGATGTTGAAATTTTGGATTTAGGTCTGTTGGAACATTTAGTTGTGCACTTCCTCTTTTAGTGGAACATGCGATAAAGTATCTTACAGTAAAAAACAGAACTGATGAAATTTATTTTTTAAGTAAATAATTGTTTCTTTCCTAAATCGATATTAACTTTGTATTAATTTTATTCTATTTACTTCCTTGTACGAAGTAAAGGAAGTATTGTGATCGCATAAAATTTCTCTTTTCATATTTTAACGGAAATATCCATTTTCATTATCCCTAAATCATTTTGACTAGTTTTGGCGTGACATCTGTACGTACGTACGTATCTTGCATAACTCAAAAACGATTAGCCCTAGAATGTTGAAATTTTGGATTTAGGATAACATCTAGTTGTGCACCTCCCCTTTTGATTGCAATTGACAGAACCAAAAGCGTCCAAATTTTAATTAATGAAATATTTGGATCTTACAAGGGGAAGGCACATCGGTTTGAATCAGACTTCATCTCCGAGTTCAAGCCGGCGTGAGCCAGGTTGGTTTCTATCTTCTTTAAATTTATTCTGATTGGTTTTTTTTTTAAATTTAAATATATTGATTTATTAATAATTATTAACCTGTGAACGTAAAAAAATCGTTATGATAAATAATAATTCAATAATAATAATAAAAGGAAATATGAAAATATATCAAATGTTATATCAGAATTTTATGTACTTTTCATTTTTTTTTAAATGTGTATATGTAATTTAATAGGCGCCCAAGGAAATCAAGTGGTGTCTACATCAGATTTTTTCATTTAATTTACTACCCCTTAGGTAGCTCTTTCATGATGTTTGCTATTATCCATAAAATCCAGAAACCTTATCCGTCACTATTTTATTAAACTATAAACCTCTATAAAACGATCAGATCAAAAAAAAAAATACTTTTTTCGTAGTTTGTGGAATCAGTCGTTTACTAATTAGATGATTCCATTATATTACAATTTCACATCGATTAATATCTATTTGAGTAACTTCATTAAGAGTTTAAGAGTTAATAAGTCTATTATTTTTTGTCGGTCATAGTTTTTCTGGATCAATCGATTTTTTAAGAAAGTTTTTAGGATGACTTCTGCAAGCGGGTCATGGATGCTATTTATTTTTGGTCATGCGGGGATATAGTTTTCAAGGGTTCCGCATCTCAAAACTTTACTCAGAATCGAATAACTTTTCTATATACGTTTTAGTATCTCTTAGGAAGCTTTACAATTTTAATTCGTATTGTATCCATTAAACTCTAAATTACAAAGATAAGGATTAGATAACATTTTTTTTTTCATATATCGTAAATATGTTTTGTAATTTTCGGTTAAAATATGTCACATATTTAAAAAATGGGACTAGGAAAATTTATTTTTTATCTAAGGAATAGCACATCTAATCGTTCCTGACGCGATCTTAGATTTGAATGATAATATTAAATATTAAATATTTGTTTTGATAGTAATATGAAATATAGGACACATATAAAATCATTGAATAGAATTATATGAGACTTTATTTAAATGAAAAAGAATACGTTCTTATTTTCCAGTGTATTTAAAAAGAATGATATATTTCCCACTAATTCAGATCTGTTTTACGATGAGATTTCTTTGTACTTTTTGGCTCCAGATTATATAATAAGGTTTTTAGAAAATACTGTAGATAGGATATTTAAAGTTTTATTTAATTCCATACCAAAAAATATTTTAGGCATAATTACTTTGAAATCTTTAGCAAAATTTATTGATTTATGATGAAATTATTTTAAGCATGAATTAAAATCTATACAGAATATAAATTATAATCTAAGAAATATACACTTCATTGTACAAAGACACTCAAATTATTATGGCAAGTTAGTCGGTGAAAATAAAATCCCTGAGTTATTAAATTCACTACCGGGAAAGTTGCAATCGCTCCAAAATAAGAATCAAGTTAGAAAAAGGAATTTTTATACGGGTATCGACTTATCTAAACATAAGAAATGTACTTGTTATAATTGCTTTGAGAACACTTAGACACTCAGACACACACAGTCATTTAGTTAACATTATAGCAGAGCTATAGCTTTAGAAAGGAAAGTATTGTAATCGGTCCAGTTTGGGCATATACTGTTTTCACCGAATCTTGACACCTAAGCAACCCAAAAAACCGTACGGAAATTTTCTGGGAGTTAATTTTTTTTAGGCGATATTTGTTAATTTAAAAATAGTATTTCCAAAAAAAGTATGAAAAATCGCAACCCCATTACAAAGATGCTCTTAATAAACTAGTTACTAAGTAGGTATAATGCGTCAATAGTACCCTCTGAAACCATAAGGAGCACTAGTGTAGCATTGACGTACAGTTGCTTTAGTCGTCTGCTATTTTGTGACGTCAGAGGTGAGTGACCGAATTAAATAAATGAATAATATTTAAAGTGTTATAAAAGTATTTAGAGTACCTGCTAGTACCTACCACCACACCCGTCCGAATGAAATACGGTATGCGTGCGCAATTTAAATATATATATTTATATAAATAAAATGATAAATATCGTGTATATGTTAGAACCCGAGTATCAGAAAAATAACGCGCGACGGTTAAGTCCTACAACTGTGTTTTCAGCTTTGTTTTTACTGAAACCGGCAAATGGAAAATGCAGAACGGTTATGAAATGAATTATTTGGTGTGGTATATAGATTCTTTACAGATATTGTTTACGAATATTCTAATATACTATAGAAGAGATAATGCCGATCGGTCGAAAGCCATTACAATACTGTACTATAGTCGATGTTTTACGACCCATCTATTTAGATAAGTTTCGAATTTGTATTCTTTTAATTTTTTTTTTCATATCGGGTATAATTTTAATAATAATATTAATATGATTTGATACTTTAAAATTTGATTTTAATATTACTTTTCATAGCAGATTTTTGTTTGTCGAACGAAATTATTTTATAACATTGATTTAAACATTTTATAAAAATACGATAAGGTTAAAGGAAAAAGGAAAGAAAACGTATCGTTTCTCATACTAAATACGATTTATTTTATCTGTTTATTATATAAGATTATTAGATTATCATTGTGAAAATGAAAAGTAAGGATAAATTCAAAATTTATTCATCCGGAAGTCCTTGGTTCGAATCCCTAGTCAGGTATGGCATTTTCACGCCGCTTGTCATTCATCTCATCCTCTAAAACAATACCTAACGGTGGTTTGGGAGGTTAAAAAAAAAATTCCGAATTTATCGGAATATAATGATTATAGCAGTAAAAAGAATTAAATATACTGTATAGATTATTTTAATTTTTGATATTATTAAACATATGTCAGCTAATTTGTTTTTTTTCTCAAATAGCTTTTAAGCTAGAGAGATAAGAATATAGTAATGCAAAAAAATCAATTAATTAAAAAAAAGATTGTTATTTATTATTATTAAAAATTTCTTTCACAAATATATCAGAATGACTACAATGATTTTTTCCCAAGAATTTTGATGTGCAGTTAAGCATATAGGTTAATGTAGCAACTTGTTTGTTTACTTTGTATAATTTACCAAACTCCGTCATCAATCCTAATGAATTCTCTTTAACTACTTCACTCTTAAAACAACTAAAACAAAAATGTATTTTTCTTTCGATGCTCTTTTTATGTATCTTTGTTTCCCAGGTATTTTTATTAAATATGTTACGCTATGTTTTTTCATCTAAGATTTATAACAAAATCCTTTGCAACTTTGTATGTCTGCATGTGTATACACTTCCCCCTTTAACTTTGTTTTTTTTTTTATAGGATTTTGTTGTAAGGTAAAAAAAGGCAAATGATGAAAGTCGCTGCACTATAAACGAAAAGAAGATTTTTAGTAAAGCTTGCAAGGATATTTGCTGGGTTTTTAAGTTATTTATTTCCGTTGTGTTTGTTTTTTTATTATTATTTTGCTCATATATAGTTTTTCTTATATGAACTAAAAAAAAGCTGTACAATTAAGTGTAAAAAAAATTAAACGAACAAAATGTAGAAGGAAATTACACTTCGCTCGTACTTCGAATGTTTCCATTTCGTTGGTGGTTAGTAAAGAGCACTAAAATTACATTTCATATTTAAATGGACCGATGAACTTCTGATTATGCGAAAAATTTCTAAAAAACTTTAAAGGTTGGCTTTTAAGTTTAAGGTTGACTTAAAAATACTATAAGGTTGGCTGATTAATTTTCCCTTCCTTTACCGCATTTGATATTTGGTATTGTTATACATCTCGTATTAGTTTATAAAAATAATATAAAAACTTATTATAAATAAATAAATTTCAGCGATAAATTTATTGCTGATATTTGTTATTATAAAAAATCTGATGTGGACACCACAGGACGTAACACCTATTAAATTACATATATATATATTTTTAATGAAAAGAACATGAAATTTTATTTCATTAATAACTGCTGATATTTTTTTTATTTATTTATTTTTTTTTTTTTATTGAATTTATTATTTATGATCAAAGTTTTCTTTACAATCAGAGGTAAATAATTATTAATAAATCAACATATTTAAATTAAAAAAAAAGGTAAAAAAAGAAAGAAGATGATGTCTGATTCGAACCGATGTTCCCTCCCCCTTCAAAGATCCAAATATTTCTTAATTAATCATATATTTGGCTATAACTCTAGATCCGATGAAAATAAGTACCGCTTATGAATTTGTCGTTGAAAAGCCCTCGATGAGAGCTCATTACAGCAGTTAAGAAAAAGTCCAAAATCCAATTTGTTTTGGATTTTGGGCTTTTTTAGGCACTTTTGGTCCAGTCGACTGCAATCAAAAGGAGAGGTGCACAACTAAAAATCACAATAGTCCTTAATCCAAAATTTCAACATCCTATTGTTAATCGTTTTTGAGTTATGGGAAATACATACGTACATACAGACGTCACGCCGAAACTAGTCAAAATGGATTGAGGGATGGTCAAAATGGATATTTCCGTTGAAATCTGAAAACCGGAATTTTTTGCGATTACAAAACTTCCTTTTACTTAATAACACTGTATTTATAATCTATTTTTTGAACTCTGAAATTCTGAAAGTATAAATTATTTAATATTATATAGGATAAATAAAATAAGTCTATTAAACAATCATTTTCAAATAAGACGTCATGTAACGAAATTTGTAACAGACTTAGTTTGACGTTAGAGTTGGATATGTTGGGAAGTACATGATTACAAATAAGGTAGCTGAAGTGTTAAATCAGAATAATATAAGCAACATCTCTCCAGAATATATATATATATATATATATATATATATATATATATATATATATATATATATATATATATATTAACTATACGATTTATATTATGTATAACATATAAATTAATTAGCAAATGAATAATTATGTGATATTAAATTAATGCAGATTTAATATTAATTGTCTGTCTATATGTACAGAACGAGAGAGAATATTTAAATAACACTAATGGAGGAAGCTTTAAATATACTCTATGTTAATTAATACTTTTCAGTATTTATAAAGATATTACGAAAATCAAATTATTATATTTGTAACTTAGTTCATATAAATTGTTTCCTATTTTATAAAAAATATAAACTATTTGCAATTTATATTTTTTGTTAATTTTTTTTTCTTATCGTTCTCAGGACTGATCTGACAGACTTCATTTTTTAAACTTCCTACTTTTTCACTACTAATTTATAATTTGTAAAAATCTAAATCCTGATGTAATTTTTGAATGTTAAGCAATCATTATTAATAAGTATAAGTGCAAAGTAAAAATAAACACAAAAAACTTAATATAAAATAAGTATATAAGGATACTACTAGTAACTGAAACGTTATACCATATCGATGTAAAACTGTTAAAGAAAATAAAAGAATACTGAGAATACTCGTAGGCCCCCAAGAAAACAAAAGTAGCAACACACTGCAATACAACCAAGAACTGTATGAAGAAATAGAGGATAACGAAAAAGTAATAAGAAGAAGGATACTGAGAATCCTGGACAATGTGTACAGAATTGATGAAAAGAGATTCAATAAAATCTGGTAAAAAAATAACAGCCATGGGTACCTACAACAAATGAAGAAAAAATTAAAGAATGTAGGAATCTAAGAAACATAAAATGAAAAATAACAAGTTATTCAGACAAAAATGCACGAAATTAAGTTTAAAATGGTGAGAAGAGAAAAGAAAAGAATCACACCAAAGTAAAAGGGTCAGAAGAGGGAAACATCAAACACGCGGAAGAAATGAAAGAATATTGAGAAAAAAGAAAACGAAACCAAAAAAAAAGGTGTTTGCGTGATACACAGTCAGCCTAACCAAAAAAAAAATACTCATTAATACAGTAACAACAATAAAAGTAATAATTTTTTTTTTTAAATGCTTAATATTCTGTGTATGTACGAGTATTATATACGTACACAGAAACTGCGGTAATTGTAACAGTTATATAGATATCTGATATCATGGATTTCTCCTCAAAATTATGGATGATATAGAATGAGAAAACTACTGTTCTTCGCATATATTTTACATAATTCGTTACATAATTTCAAATTTATATTAACTAAACGTCTCCATCATTCAGTCGAATCCGTCTCGTACGGTCGATTCCATTGATAAAAAAATTATCACAATACCCCCTTCAGATTCTAGAAGGCAATTCTTTTGCAAAAAAAAACAAAAAAAACAACGTTATAGTTGTTTAAAAACGGTATAATCCAATCGATATTGTGTAGATTAGGGTTAAATGAATAAAATGCTAGAATGTAAAATTGTTATCGACGTCATTTTTATTTTCTTGTACGAAGTAAAGGAAGTATTGTGATCACGAAAAATTTCGGTTTTCAGATTTCACTGGAAATATCCATTTTGACCATTCCTGAATCCATTTTGACTAGTTTCGGCGTTACGTCGGTATCTCGCATATCTCGTATCTTGCATAACTCAAAAACGATTACCCTGAAGGATGTAGCAATTTTGGATTTAGAACTATTGAAACATCTAGTTGTGCACCTCCCTTTTTGATTGCAATCAAACCAAAAGTGTCAAAAAAAGCCCAAAATCAAAACAAATACTGGATTTTGGTACTTTTAAGCCCTTATTGAGAGCTTTTCAAAGATATATCATAAGTGGTACTTATTTTCATCGGTTCCAGAGTTACAGACAAATGAAATTTTAATTATTGAAATATTTGGATCTTAGAAGGGTAAGGCACATCGGTTCTTCTCCTTTGTTTTTTAATATAAATATATTGATTTATTAATGATTAACCTCCGATTGTAAAAAGAAATTTACGATAAATAATAATTCATTAATTAATAATAATAAAAAAAAATATGAAAAAATATCAGAAGTTATTAGTGAAAAAAATTTTACGTACTTTTCATTTTAAAAATATGTACATGTAATTTAATAGGCGGACAAGGAAGTCATGTGGTTCCCACATCAGTATTTTTATACATTTTCAAAATTTCACAGGTAAAATTTTGCATAACTTTTTTCAAGAATTCTTAAGCATATTACTTATCGAGTAAAATTCGGTTGGAAAAATGCATTTTATCCCCTTTCCCTCAAAAATGGTAGATAGAAACAGTCGAAATGTAGATCATTTTCTAGTTTTTCCCAGGAATCAGTGTATTTTTACGTGGAATTCAGATAGAAAACTCTGTACTTTACAAACTAATTTACAATTATTTTACCAGGTTAAGAGCTGTTGGATAAATTTGATCATTTTTTTGTAGAGGTTACAGTTGTAGTAGTATTAGTAATGGAACCGCACTTTCTTTCTTCGCTTCTTAGCAATATTAATAGTACTAAAAAAACTGTTGAGTTTTTACAAAAAAAGAATATACTTGACACAACAAAAGTATGTAAAAAAAAATTAAATGACTTTAAATTTCCATTTAAACAAAATTCGTTGGATGTGTCATCAGCAAAGTTTTTGCGAGGAAATCTCTTTGAAAAACAATTCTTAGGTAGAAAGTAGTAATTTGACTCTTGCAGAAATAATATTGTCGGGTTAATGAATACACTACTACCAGATTCTGTTTAAAAGAATTTGTCGTGCAAACTGATAGTATAACCGTATGAAAAACTAGAAGGTGCCGGCATCACTGTAAAAATTATTGATTAATTCTGATTTTCCAAATGAAAATATAATAAAGGAAGAGTTTTACCGAATCAGTGGATAGACAAGAGATTATTTTATGTAAGCTGTTTCAGATCGGATAAAAGATCCTTTGCTTGATATCATTAAAGCTTATGTTGAAAAAGGTTCGTTGATTATCCTGATAAATGGAAATCTTATGATGATATTTTCAAATTAGAAAGCTAAACAACTTTCAACATCTGACGGTGAATCATTCGGAAAACTTTGTGAATCCCGAGACTAGAGTACATTGAAAATTTGTGGATGCGTCTCAAACAATGCAATAAAAAAGAAAAGAGGACGTCAAAAGAAGTAATGGATTTCTACATCGATGAATTCATATGGCAATAGAGACACGAAAATGAGGAAGAGCTGTTCAAGTGTTAACGCTTCAACACATTAGTGAGTTTTTCGGGTCGAATGATCCTAATTTTGCCTACACGGTATATTTTGCGTGTTATGTAATAATCCTAGTTTTGCTTGGATGATATATTTTGTAACCGATAGGAAGTTTTTATTCTGTCATCATTTCTCCAGCTTAATATTAGTTAATTTTGTGTTTCGTTTTGTAGCGAGTGCGTGTTTGTTTGGGTGATTCCTGTTTTGCTTGCAGTGACCGTTGTGTGTGTGGGTATTTCCCCCTTCCTGAATTAATACCACATAAGCCGTTTCCAGGAAGGGTAGCTAAGCCAGTAGTGGAGGTTTAGTCGGTAGTGCGCAGGAACACATACGCACTTAATAACATTTCGCGGAACCTCTTGGCGAACCCGATACTAACTTGGCGCTCATAAATTGGGTTCCTCCACCTCTTAAAAAAAAATTATTACCTAATTATTCAAATACATCTTATTTTACGTTAATTAAAAAATTTATTTAGCTTTTGGCTGTGAAATTTCAAAAAGTACCTTTTTTATAACTATCTCAATTATATTTTTCCAAAAATCTCATAAAATAACTGCTTTTTTATATTTTCACGAAAAGTTTTGTTTTGTATATTTTGCACAGAAAATGATAATTCTAAGAGTATATGATTTTTTTTTTTTTTGACGACGCAACCATATTTTTTGATATTTTATTATTAAATAATTAGTAATTTGGTTATTTGATATATTATCACATTGTAACAAGTACAGAAGCTTCCAGAAAGAAGAAACAGAGAGAAAATGAAGAAAGAAGAATCTAGAAGAAACTACTAGATAGAAAAGTGTAGAAGATGTAGATAATGGAAATTACTACGCTAGAACAATCAGGACGGGTTGAATTGGATACTAGTACTGCAGATTCAGAGGTATATCGCAAATCAGCTGATTTCGAAATGGAGAGTTCTAAGGTTCAAAACCTATTAAAGGCAGTTACGTTTATTCGAGTTAAATACTAGATCGTGGATATCGGTGTTCTTTGATGGTTGGGTTTCAGTTAATCACATATCTCAGGAGTGGTCGATCTGAGACTGTATAAGACTACATTTCAACTCATTCATACATATCACCCTCACTCATTTTCTGAAGTAATACCTTACGGTGGTTTCGTAGGCTAAACAGTAAAAAACGTTACTGTCTCATATCTCGAAAATCTGTATATCAAATAATTTGAAATGCGGCACAAATATTTGGCTATATTATCACAAAGTTATCTGGTACTGCTATATTTTATTCTTCTCGTAAAAATAACGGAAAAAGTTCACATAAACATATGTTCTAAAGTGCTTCGTTTGCGAGTTACGGCTAGTGAAAGATTTCGCTCGGATTTCACCTATCCCGGTGAAATGAGATCGTACTGAAATTTGTAAGATGTTAATTAAGAGACAGAATAAGTGATTTCTTATGGTTTTTGACCTGAAATATCGAATAAAGTAGGTCCTAAAATGTACCTGTAGTAATTTTTCAGAAATCTTGGATGAAAACCAATAAATTTGGATAAAGACCCTTGTTTTTTATGTATGACGTACAATAATTTTGTAATAAACACATAAAACTTTTTAAAAAAACTTATAGAGAATTTAACTCTGAACAAAATCATATAAAATAAGTTGAATAAAACAAAAAAGAGATAGGCTGAATGTAACCCATACCTAATTTTTTTTTTAATTTAATTTTTACGATTGAAAATCCTACGGTAACTAATGTTAATTTAGACGTCAGTGCAATTTTATTTTATAAAATGGAGGCCCCATGGGACTCGAGTAAATACTTTATTTTTTTATAATTTCTGATACTTCTTCTGTTTTTAAAATTGAGTTTATTATTAAGAATGCTACCTAAGGTATGAAGTGAGCTACCAAGCAAAGGGATCAAATGAACCCAAATTTTTTATCAATTTAAAATGCAATATAATTTTGATGGCTAAAACAACATTGGGCCCAGAAGGTCGACAAGAACCCGAACTTATTAAGTTTTGATTTTTTCTCAGATATATTTTTTATACTACATAATTTTAAGGTTAAGATCATCAAATCCGACCCAAATTTTTTACTGAAAATCTTGATTTCTTTTGAAATTTTACTTTAAATAAATAATAAATAATGTCATAAATAATAACAAAACGCCCTACGGCGTATTTAAAATAAAAATTTGTGTGGACATCAGATGACTTCCTTGTACGCCTATTAAATTACATATACACATTTTTTTAAATGAAAAGTACATAAAATTTTATTTCATTAATAACTTCTGATATTTTTTTATTTATTTTTTTTTGTTATTTTTAAATTATTATTTATCCTAATTTTTTTTATAATTAGATGTTAACAATTATTAATAAATCAATATATTTAAATTAAAAAAAGAAGTTAAAAAAGGGGATAAACTGATTGGAACCGATGTGCCTTCCCCTTGTAGGATCCAAATATTTCACTAATTAAAATTTTATTTGGCTATAACTCTGTAACCAATGAAAATAAGTACCACTTTATATAAATCATTGAATAATTCTCAACGAGGGCTTAAAAAAAAGCCCAAAATCCCTATTTTATGGATTTTGGACTTTTCTCGACATTTTTGGTTCAGTCTATTGCAAGCAAAAGGAGAGATGATAGCTGTTACAACAGTCCTAAATCCAAAATTTCAACAACCTACGGCTAATCATTTTTGAGTTATGCGAGACACACACGTACAAACGTCACGCTAAAACTAGTAAAAATGGATATTTCCGTTGAAATCTGAAAACCGAAATTTTTCGCGATCGCAACACTACCTTTAGTTCGTGCAAGGAAGTAATAATAGTATATAAAAAAATTGTATTATTTTTAATCTTTATAAAAAAAATGTTATATCTTTTAAAATAAAATTATGTCTAACTTAATACCTTATTTAGGATCTATATATTTTAGCACTAATATGACGTCTGACTTCCAACAAATCGCTGTACAACAGCAGGTAATATGAGTTTACATACATATTTCATGAGATTGATGTCGCGTTCAATACATCTTGTAGACTGTACGGTAATTTCCCTACGAGCATCGACAGATTCAGTTCAATATTGAATTTGTTCTCCTAATCACAACTTAGTAAGCAAACATTAGCCGTGTAGTTTCTAACATTATAACATGTACTTCAACCGTTTAACTGTATTCACAGTTCGATTCATATTTGAATTAACGTTATCATTACTACTGTAATTAATAATTATTGTTTAGACTGCTTTTTTTTACACAGGATTGGCAGTTATCGATTCCTTTAAATAACATGTTAAATCGTTTGAAATAATCCTCGTTTTGTAAATATTAATAGAAATATATTTTTTAGAAGATTTAATTTTTTTCCTTTTGCTTCCTCCTGTCCAAAATACTTTTCACGGATCTTTTCCATAAAAATGTTAAATAGTTTTGTTTCTACGAATATAATTAAAAATATAAAATAATGTTATTACGACCCGACTTATTACGTCGTTTGTCCTAACCGAGAATCTTTTTATCTTCCGCGCGCTAACTTCAAGAACAAAATTAATATATATTTAAATATCGATAATACTTTGAGAACAAAAATAAAATATTTTCGCTTCTATAAAAATGATTTCGCTTCTATAACAATAGAAGCGAAATGTGCAGAAAGATACTGTCCATTAGAAAAGAGTACGGTACAAAAGTTCGATGAAAGAAATCTGATGGGGACACCAAATTACTTCCTTGTACACCTATTAAATTACATATTAATATTTTTTTAAAATGAAAAGTACATAAAATTTTATTTCATTAACAACTTCTGATATTTTTTCATATTTTTTTTTATTAATAATTAATTTATTATTAATTATTAATAAATCAATATATTTAAATTACAACAAAAAAAAATTAAAGAACAGCAGATGAAGTCGGATTTGAACGGATGTGCCTTCCTCTTGTAAGATCCAACTATATCATTAATTAAAATTATATTTGGCTATAACGCTAGAACCGATGATAATAAGTACCACTTACGATATATCGTTGAAAAGTTCTCAATTAGGGCTTATTACTGTTAGGAAAAAGTCCAAAATCCAAAATTTGGATTTTTTGAATCAAAAGGGGAGGTGCACAAGTAGATATTACAACAATCGGTTTGCTTGGCACTTGTTCCGCCACCACCCCATTCGGTCGCCCTAAAGCATTCGACCAAATGTCTATGCCACAAACTACTACTGACCCTCGAACAGTTAAGCGACCAGTATCCTAAATAGCTTCTAGAGCTTACCTAACAGCGTGAGCGGACTAAGCGCGGTACCATACACCAGCGGCTTACGTGTCACCGCCTCTCACTTTTCATATCTTTGCAAAATTAGGGAAGCGCATCAAGTCAACTACTAAAAATATATGTGACATCCAAAATAAAATTTACTTCGTCTAGATAGCAATTCGCTGCCACGCCTAGGTCGCTGAATGCCAGCAAGTGCCTGTCCACCATGTTAAAGCGCTTGAAACCTTAATTAGCTAGTGGTCAGCCATATATATCTGTAGGTTAGCTTCCCACAACAGTCAGGCAGGGTCTTTTCCCTTAGGTAAACTACTGACGTCGGTTGAACAAAGCAACCACATCAAGGAACTTCCACATTGACTCGCCGATTGTGAATGGCCAATTTTCCCCTTGACCTCTCAGTTTCAGGGTGGTAGATGTTACAGCAGTTCTAAATCAAAAATTTTAACATTCTACAGATAATCGTTTTTCAGTTATGCGAGATACATACGTACGTACGTACAGACGTCATGCCGAAATGGATTCGTCAAAATGCTATAAGGGATAATCAAAATGCATGTTTCCTTTAAAATTTGAAAACCAATATTTTTCGCGATCACAATACTTTACTTCGTAAACAAGGAAGTAAAAAAGTGCCAGCAGTTTTCGAGATAAAATTAGAGAAAACTTTCAACCGATTTTTTCCGTCGGCAAAGGTTAATTTAAAAAGCGGTTTTAAACAGTGGATTCAACTGAAACTAATTATTAATGAAAGTTTTATTAAGGTTTATAAATATTACATTTAAAAAAATGTATTTAAAAATATGAAAATTGCCTTAGACTATTAAGGAAAATATTTTTATAATTTTTAATCGATAATGATTAATGAGCATAAAATTTCAAAATATGTAATTTTTTAATTTCATGTATTAGCATAAATAATTCGATAGTTTTTTTTTACAAATTCAAAGAATTAGAAGATTCTTGGATGTAACATCTTCGTTAATGTCTTGCACTTCGGTCTTTGAACAAAGTCAATGATAATACTATATTATATAATTTTATTATATTGTATTATTATTTTAAATTATTATATTTATATTTATTTATTATGTATTTTTATATTATATTTAGATTTTATTATATTATTATTATTTAATTATATAAATTTTAATTTTAATTTTATATTTTTTTAAATTAAAAATTATTTTTATCCGTCAGGTATTATAATATTAATTTCAAACCGTTTATACTTCTTCCGTTACAATTTGTAACATTCTCCTACCGAGGTAGAAATACTACGAGTAGGACTCATAACCATTACAAAATGACAACGTCATCTTCATCAACGTAAATGATATATTTAGGGAAGTTACATATAAATTTACTTCAAACTAACTTCAGAATCATTTCAGTAAAAATTAAAATTACTATAAAATATGAAAAACGGTTTGTTTTTTTACATAGAAAGAAAGATGAAAAAGATGTGATTTTCCCTAGATGGATTTTTATTTTAGATAAGCACCGTAAGATTTTTAAATATTAATTACTTAATTATTCAACATTAACAATAAAATTACGAAAAAAGATCAAAATGTTTAATAATAAAATTTGTCTCATTCGACCTTCTTTTAAGTTTATTATATAAAATCCTTAAATTCTAATTTATTATCAGATATCTAATAATAAAACAATGTTTATGACCACCGTTATATCAAACAACGGTTTTATCTTAGAAATGATGCAGCATTAAAAGTATAGTTGATAAAAAAAACGAAATTCTTAGCAATAAATCCTGGTTGTTCCCTTAACGAAATGATGTTTTTATCATCAAAATTTTACTGTATTTAGAATATAATTGTTAAAAAAATAACAATAATAATAAAGACAGCTAACTCATTAAATATTTTTAATAACGGTCACAATATGAAAAAGATAAATACCAGAAATGATAAAAAAATTAACAGAAAATATGCTTAATTCCTTTCTTAATTTTTTAATTATTTTAATACATTGTAATCTTAGGTCCCGTTTCACTTCCTTGCTCAAATGTACCTCGTATAACATTTTTAATAATACCTATATTTTTTAAAATATGTACAGCATCAAAAATTAAAAAACAATTTAAACTTTTAATTCGTAACCGGGTAATATGGAATCCACTTTTTTTATTAAAAAAGTTCATATGTTGTCATTAATATTAGATACAGTTGGATTTTCTGTTTTAGAAATTTAAGTTTAATACTGATATTTTAATTATGGACCCCATTCAGCCCCGTTGTTTTTGGAGGTTTAAAAGTGTATTATAGTTTACTAAAAAATATATATATATATATTTACCATGATGCTCCATTGTCAGAGTTGAAAGTCAGACTCAACCTAGGATATATACGTATATATCCTAGTTTCGAGATATGAAACAAAAACTGTTTAGAAATAAAGTTAAATATCCCCACGGTTAAAATCGGACGACCTAAACCTTTTAAATTTTAAATAACTTAAGTACTTTCATCGTATCGTATTAAAGCTCAATTTTCTACGACCGCTGTACAAAAAATAAAAAATTCAAAACGAAAAACTACTTCTCCATCTCTTTTAATTTTTTCTAAAATTTAATGCCATCAATATTTCATATACGTAAATCTTTAGAGCCGTTTTCGAAGAACTTATATCGAGCCGGTCCAGAGATATTAATCAAAACACACGTACGAACATGTGGGATATACATCTCCCGGAAATTTCTATAACTTTTTTTGTGGTTTTTCGACTAAGAGATTGTTGAAACGTTGAATTTTCAAAAAATCCGATACTTAAATTTTGTTCGATCGCTGTACTTTCCCTTTATACCTGTGCGCCTATTTCCTGCATAAATGGGGTAAAACACCGACGCCCCTTTGTGAGTGTGGTGAAAACCAAACTGTCAGACGCATCACAGAAGTTTGTCCTAGGACAGCTTACGAAGGGAATCCTGAAGATTTCCTGATGGCGACTTCAGAATCAGTAGCATATATTAGTTTGTTAAATCTTTGTTTGTAATTTTGACTGTAATCGGTGTTATTTTTTGTTGTCATACCCTAAATAAATAAATACCTGTGCTACTGTATATCTATTGTACTATAGCCGGAAATTAAAAATATCAAATCGACCGGTTAAAATAATAATAAAAAACGAGTAGAATTTATAAATTTATTTAAATGTATAAGAAGTTACCAATCTCCAGGGTGGAGTAGTAACGTTCCAGCCTTTTATTGGGTTTTATCGGGTTCGAACCCCTGTCAGCCATGGCATTTTTCATACGCTACAAAATTCCATTTCCATATCCCACTGACAAGCTTCGAGCTTACGTGGCGAAATCATCAAGCCAAAAAGAAATCTATTATTTTACAAACGATTGATTTGTTTCAAAACTAACAAAATTATCATTATTCCGATAGTTATAAGGAAGTTGAAAAAAACCTAGACGAAAAAGTAAACGACTACACCGGTTTCGAACACGTGCCCAATTCACAAAATTTTCACAAGCTACAGCTCCAAAACGGTAAGTCGTACAAGAAAATTGTATAATAAAAGTTGTATGTTTTTTTTAGATTAACAACTTTTTCAAATGCAATACAGACGAAAAACAATTTTTCCGGTGAAAAACCGAAAAAACACGTTTTTTACAAATTCAGCGCCACCTAGTATTTCAATTTCAAATTATACGGCATAACTTCAAAGAAATTAATTCCTTTCTTAGGAAAGAAATTAAAACCTTTCTTTAAAATGCATAGATTCAGAGAAAAACGCATTTCAAAAACTTTTTGATTTTTCAAAAATCTATTGGAGGGGGATGTTAAAAATGTGGGTTATGCTTCCCTCATCACCCCTAACATATGGAAAAAACATCGATCGGTAAGTAAGGATTTTCAAATAAAAATACAAATTGACTGTACTAAAAAGTTCATTATCGTTATCAGAAAGTTTATTTATTGAAAATATTGCTTCTTCAATTTTATTTATTGAAGAAGCTAACTTTTCCTCCAAAATCAGATATCTCCACATTTCTCGAAAAACAGGTATCAACGATTTGGAAAAGATTTCTTTCAAGGCCATTAGAATCTCAAACGTGCTTAAGTATAATGTATTTTTCAATCTTAGAAGATTAAATGCAAATTCTTACTTATGACATCTCCTCGAAGTTAAACTTTTATTGACACTGGAACATTTCCTTTGTTGTTAAAAAAAAAAAATTGATAAAAAATATAAATTTTGAAAAAAGTTTTAAGAAATTAATGAACATACTATTTTTTATTTTATTTTTATTTTAATATTAATGGTTGTGGTATTTGTCCTCTAAAGACTCTGGTAAAGAAACAAGTCCAGGGTTTTTTTTAATTATAGAATAACTAAATACTAATTATGAAAATTAGTATTTATTTTTGTAATTATTAATCTTGTTTGATCTTCAGATTAATTTATGATACTTCTGCCAGTTATTAATGTGCCCATTATAGCCCCGCTTAAAAATTAAATTTGAGTTTATACCACAAATAGGCTAAGTCCTATTACTCCTGACTTTTGTGAGCGCATTAGCTCTTTTATTATTTTCAATTTTTAGGTGTCCTTCTGTTCAATTTTATTATTGCGAACAGAAATCAAATTAGATTTGGTAGCATTTCTCACAACCGATTAAAAATTTAAATAGCGTGGATTGAATACTTCAGATATAATTCGTATCCAGTTGTTCAAAAATGAATGTAATTTCCTCAAAAAACGGTGTACGACTTTCTAAAGGGATTTTGTATTACTTTCAAAAGTATTACAGAGAAGGCAATCTTTTTAAATAGATTCTTTTTACTTTTTTTTTTGTAATATTATTTACTTAAGCAGAATCTTTACTTTCTAATTAAACTTAATGAACGCAAAAATCAATAATGTTCACTTTTATAAATTTTATAGCTTTTATAAATTTACTGAACAAAAACTCTTACAGAATATTTAAAAGATACGTTATAAAGACCACTTTTACGTATTTTATAAGCAATATTCTTTATAATAAAAAAAATCCCGTTAAAAGATAATTAATACCCTTTAAAATACACAAACTATATATATATTTAAAAACATGTTAATCTTTTGCGCTATTTTACGAAATAAAATACCGGATAAGTAAAATAAAAAGAATACAAAAAAAGTCCGATCTTTTTATTTTTATAGTGTGACTGCTGCAGTTTCACACACTATGGATGCTGCAGCAGTAAGAAAAAATAATAGTGACCGGAAATGTAATGAACGGAAGTAACAGAAAAAACTTCTGAGTACCGCGATTTTTTCAAATATCGACGTTTCAAGAGCTCTCCTAATCCAAAAAACACAAAAGATTAGAAATTTCCGGTAGATGTTTATTCTTACGTGTGTATGTCTGTTGTATTTTTATTAACATCTTTGGACTTGCTCACTATAAGAACTTCAACAAATTTCTGTATACGGTATAAAGTGATGGCATTAAATTTTGAAACAAGTTAAAAATTCTGAAGCGACTTCCTTGTACGCCTATTAAATTAATTACACATTTTTTAATAGGAAAAGTACATAAAACTTTATTAAAAACTTTTGATATTTATTTCTTTTTTTGTTAATATTGAATTATTATTCATCGTACAACCTTTATTTAGAATGAGAGATTAATAATTCTTATTAAATCGATATATTTAAATTAAAAAAAGTTAAAAAAAAAGGAGATGAAGTCTGATTCGAACCTATGTGTCTTCCCCTAAGATCCAAATATTTCATTAATTAAAATTTTATTCGGCTATAACTCTGGAACCAACGAAAATAAATACCACTTATGTATATCGTTGAAAGGCTCTCGATGAGGACATATTACTACAGTTAAGAAAAAGTACAAAATCCAGTTTTTTGGGGATTTTGGGCATTTTTTGGACACGTTTGGTTCAGTCGATTGTAATAAAAATGGGAGGTGCACAATTAGATGTTACTACAGTCATAAATCCAAAAATTCCAACATCCTACAGCTAATCGTTTTTGAGTTGTGCGAGATACATACGTACGTACCACATGTCACGTCGAAACTAGTCAAAATGGATTCAGGGATGGTCAAAATAGATATTTCCTTTGAAATCTGAAAATCGAAATTTTTCGCGATCGCAACACTTCCTTTACTTCAAACACCAAAGTAAAAAAGAAACTGATAGTTTTCCCTTTTCTTTATTTTTTTATTTTTATAGTAGTCGTAGAAAACTGATCTTTGTTACAATGAAATTGTTTGAAATTCCAAACTTTAAGTTAATCGGACTTAGAAGTGAGTGGGATATTCAAGATTATTTCGAAATAGATTTTGAAAAAAAAAGAGTTAAAATTTGGCAAATGGTATTTTGCTATATATATTTCAGTTTTTACCTGATTTAACCCCACCCCCTCGATGAAGAGATCATCACATTCCTTACATTCAGAATGATTCATGTACTTTTACCGGTGCTTTCTGATCTCATTATACTTTCCTTTCTTTCTCTCTCTCTTTCTTTTTCCTGTTTAGCCTCCGGTAATTACCGTTTAGATAATTCTTTAGAGGATGAATGAGGATGATATGTATGAGTGTGAATGAAGTGTAATCCGAAGTAAAACGAAAATGTTTGACATTTAAAAACATGTTTTAAACGTGTTTCGGGGATCAAAACGACAACTAGAATTTAAAAAAAATCGCCCAACACCAATTTCTAAGGTAAATAGATTACTTGAACCCTCGTAAAAAAATGAAATTTAAATTTTAGCCAAGGATAACTTATACGCTTACTTCGGTGGCTAACCTCGTCTAATTAAGGTTAAATATACAAATTATGTATGTTATTCTCCAACACTTGAGGTGATTTATCAAATTCACAGCATTCAGCATGCACAGATGGTGAAAGCTGAATAAAAATATTTTTAATGACGATAGGGATAAACCACCTGAGCATTTATTTGTATCGTTACAGTTCATCCACGCAGTTAACGTATTCTATATATCCTAATTGGCTCTTTCAATTTATGAAATGTCAAAAATTTGATTAAATTGTTTTATAAATGCGGTGAATTTCATTAATCGCTTCCAACGTTGGAGAATTACATATATAATTTGTATATTTAACCTTAATTAGACGAGGCTAGCGAGCGAACCAAGCGTAGGTTATGTGTGACTTAAATTTATACTTCCCGTTTTACTTCCTTGTACCAAGTAAAAGAAGTATTGTGTGATCGCGAAAAATTTCGATTTCCAGATTTCAACGAAAATAACCATTTTTACCAACCCTGAATCCATTTTGACTAGTTTGGTGTGACGTCTGTACGTACGTAAGTATCTCCCATAAGTGAAAAATGATTAGCCGTAGAATGTTGAAATTTTGGATTTAGAACTGTTGTAACAACTAGTTGGCATCACCTCTTTTGATCGCAATCGACTAGACAAAGAGTGTTCAAAGAAGCCCAAAATTCAGAACGGTTTGGATTTTGGACTTTTTCTTAACTGCAGTAATAAGCCCTCATCAAGAGCTTTTCAACGATATATCATAAGTGACACTTATTTTCATTGGTTCGGGTGTTATATAGCTAAAGATAATTTTAATTAATGAAATACTAATAATCTTAGGGGAAGGCACATCGGTTCGAATCAGACTTCATCTCCTTTTTTTTAATTTAAATATATTGATTTATTAATAATAAATTGTTAATAAAATAATAATTAACTAGCAGTTAATGATGTTAAAGAACAATTTAGATTCGGAGTAACAGTACAAGGTGAAAAGATAAAGATGCTACGATTTGCTGATGATATAGTAATTCTAGCCGAGAATAAAAAGGATTTAGAAGAAACAATGAACGGCATAGATGAAGTCCTACGCAAGAACTATCGCGTGAAAATAAACAAGAAAAAAACAAAAGTAATGAAATGTAGTAGAAATAACAAAGATGGACCGCTGAATGTGAAAAGGAGGAGAAAAGATTATGGAGGTAGAAGAATTTTGTTATTTGGAAAGTAGAATTACTAAAGATGGACGAAGCAGGAGCGATATAAAATGCCGAATAGCACAAGCTAAACGAGCCTTCAGTATGAAATATAATTTGTTTACATCAAAAATTAATTTAAATTTCAGTAAAAGATTTTTGAAAGTGTATGTTTGGAGTGTCGCTTTATATGGAAGTGAAACTTGGACGATCGGAGTATCTGAGAAGAAAAGATTAGAAGCTTTTGAAATGTGGTGCTATAGTAGAATGTTAAAAATCAGATTGGTGGATAAAATGACAAATCAAGAGGTATTGCGGCAAATAGATGAAGAAAGAAGCATTTCTTGTCAGGGTTAAGTATAACTTTGTATTTAATTATTCATTTAATATTAAAATATTTATAAAATAACTATTTTAAAATTTGCAAAAATAAAAATTTATTAGGTATATTTTAATGATTTTGAAAACACTAATATCATCATAATAGTTTTAATATAATTTTGTACAAGAAATTACAAAAATAGTTAGCAGTTGTTCATAATCAACATTAATTGTTTTTTTATTTTAATACACCTTGAATGATATTTTATAAATATATCAAAAAAGTGATAGTCCAACAATGATTTTCTTCGTAACCTCTTAATAGGTAGCATGAACATCTTTTTACATCGTTTTAATAATTTATAAAAACGAGATGATCCAAAATAGATGGATAACATTTCCTTTCTTCTTTCTTCTTATAATGTATATTATATATAATTTATAGATAGGTCATTTTGTAAATTTTTATTCAGACTTTATGAAATTGGCCGATATATGGCATGTTTTAATTTGTCGTTGGTAATCATTAACGAATTATCAGTTAATAATAACCGAAGCAATTCGTTTTATCCTTCATCTTAATATCTTCAAAACTAACAAAAAATTGAGATGGGGGCCCACCACCCCACCTCACTTAATCCCACCCCACCATTATTGTTATGGTTCAACCATGTTTACTCTTATTATTTTTTTAAGTTATCTAACTTTTATATAAATACCTTTTATTATTATTCCTTATTCTATTTCTTTGTTGTTATCTTTAATGATTCTTTTTTTCTTGAGTTTATTTAATTTCGATTAGGATTTCTTATTGTTGATGGTATTCCCCTTTACTTAAAATTGCAGTGGTTTTTTTGGTGTTATTTCAATTCTTTCTTTATCGGTGGACTTTTTCTTTTGGAATTCTTTTTTTTCTTCTATATATTTCTTTTGATGTAGCGATTATATGATCTCAATCGAGCAGCAGAGAATCAATACGTGTAATTATATCAGAAATTCTAATAGAACTGAATTAAAAATTAAATAACAGTTGCTTAGAAACTGTCTAAACAATGCATAAATATAAATTATCTATATAAATAAAAATGTAAATGTTCGTTTGTTCACACACACACACACACACACACACACACACACACACACACACACACACCCACACCCACACCCACACACACACACACACACACACACACACACACACACACACACACACACACACACACACACACACACACACACACACACACACACACACACACTATCTCTCACATACATACATACACACACTCACACACATACATAAACACACACACACACACAATAACATTCTCCTATAGCACTGTGGTGCTATAGGAGAATGTTAAAAATCAGATGGGTGGAGAAAGTGAGTAATGAATTGGTATTGCGGCAAATAGATGAAGAAAGAAGCATTTGGAAAAATATAGTTAAAAGAAGAGACAGACTTATAGGCCACATACTAAGGCATCCTGGAATAGTCGCTTTAATATTGGAAGGACAGGTAGAAGGGAAAAATTGTGTAGGCAGGCCACGTTTGGAATATGTAAAACAAATTGTTAGGGATGTAGGATGTAGAGGGCATACTGAAATGAAACGACTAGCACTAGATAGGGAATCTTTGAGTGCTGCATCAAACCAGTCAAATGACTGAAGACAAAAAAAAAATAATAATAATAATAATTAATCTCCGATTGTACAAACATTTTAACGGTAAATAATAATTCAAAATAACAATAAAAATAAAATATGAAAACATTTCAGAAGCTATTAATAAAATAATATTTTATACTTTTAAAATGTGTATATGTAATTTAATAGGCGTACACGGAAGTCATGTGGAGTCCACATCAGAATTTTTTTACGAGACTTTCTAGTAATCTATTTACTTTAGAAATTGGAATCGGGTGATTTTGTTTTAATTTCTAGTTATCGTTTCGACCCCTATCAGAGCTTATCTGTGTTTGTCAAAATATACCGGCGAAGGTCCAAGTAAGCAAATATTTGGGTCTTTTCACGACGTATTTGGTATGTGTCGACTTTCACCAGAGAATATTGATATTAGCCAGATATCGGTCTTTCACGGAGATATATATACATAATTATATATATAAATCTTCATATACACATTTTTTAAATCATCTTCATAATATGGGAATATAATTAAAAAAATATTGTAAATAGGATTATGCTAATTCGTTAATCCTTAAAGGATTCAAACAAATCAGTAAAATTTTACCATGATATTCAGTTACTAAGACATATCTCGCTACACAAAGGGGTTTAAGTAGCCGCGCATTGTACCAACCTTTTCAGATCAGGAAGCCAGTAAAGTGGCTCTGTGCGGTGATAAGTTTTAAAACGCTGTTACAAAATCATTTTATATGGGATCTAAGTCGGTTATATTTTTTTATATTCACAAAGAAATCAGTTTTATTATACAATTTGAACTATGGTTATACGAATTAAAATGCTTTATTTGGACAAGAAAGAATATGACCATTTTTTTCTCAGAAATGTGCTTGTGTGTGTGTGTGTGTGTGTGTGTGTGACTGGTGTATTATAATTGCTATGAGGGTTACGGATTTATTTATTATTTACAAAACTAGCTTATTATATTAGCAACATAACGGTGTATTGAAACACATAATAAGTTATGTTATACTGCACACAAAAAAAAAGGAATTTGTGGTCATAAATGTGTCACTTTTATTTGAGGCCTAATAAATTTTTTCTGACAAAAGATATCGGCATCAATGAAACACATACCGATTCGTAATGAATAACAGTATACAGTAAAAATAGTTTTTTGTCAATCTGAATAGCCTTTTAAGTGAGGGGATTTTTATAAAACGTAGTTTTTACTGAATCTCTTTCATTTATTCTAACATATGTTACTTTATTGTGCGAGTGAGTACGAGTGAACTGCAGTAAGTAACTTACTATCGCAAACCGGCGTTCCGTTGGTAATATATTATTTCATTATTTTTTTTCAAAATACATCGGTTTTTTTTTATTCAGTGCGATTTTTTTCACATATTGGGCGTTTTTTTTAAATTTGTGATTTTTTTTTATTTGCCGTAATTTTTTTTTTATCGAGACAATGAATGACGAACACATTAGGTTTGCTCTTGACGAAGGACTTTCAGATTATGACGAAAATGACAGTGACGACCTTGAGGGCTTGGACGACATCAAAAATACTGAAATTAGGAGTAACGATTTTTCGGAACCGCATCTCCTGAATTTTAGTAGCGACGATGATGATCCAGGTCATTCGATTAGTGATACTGACACGGAACAGAAAATAAATGTAGCCGGTTCAGTTCTACATCCACATGCTGAAGGAAACGGTAATATATTTCATGAAATCCATTATCGTTCTCCAGTGCAGTTGGATGTTGAAATGCAACCAGCTGTTGATTTTCCTCTCCAAGATGAGGAACTTGACACGGCGGAGTTACAAGAAAATCCAACTGACCGGGCCCAAAATGACGAAACAGTTACAGATGACGAAGGTTACGAGTTGGAAGGTCGTCTGCCGGTTCTTGGAAATCCCTGGTTAGTTTGTACCGATAGGTGTAAATATGACACGCTAAACAGTTTGCCTTTTACGGGTCCGGAACCAGGTGCATTTGTAAAGAATCCCGACCTTTTGGCTAAATCCGCTCCTCATAAGAGAGGTCGGCCTAAGAAGCGTCGTAGGAATTTACAGAATGTGCCTGAATATATTCCTGATCCCCGTATTCATGGGCAGACGCCGTTTGCCGTATCTATGTTGTTTTTTGGGGCTATCCTTGAAAAAGTAACATCGCAAACTAATTTGTATTTTCAAAGCCGTAGACCTGATAGACCGTTACCTAAGGACAGAATTCAAGGTGACGTTAGTCTTGACCAGACGAAACGTTTCTTTGCAATCATCCTGGAAATGGGTCATACTGTAAGACACACTTTACAAGAATACTGGTCGACCGACGAGGTTTCCCATTTCGCTTGGTTTGGGAATACATTACCGAGAACTGTCTTTCTTCATATTTTGAAGTATTTACACTTCGCTAACCAGGATCCACCGATAGAATCAGAAATGCAAACTGGTAACTATGACCGTCTATGGAGAGTACGCGAAATATTTGAAATTGCTCGTCAGAAATCTCGTGAACTCTGAAATCCACGACAAAAAGTTGTAGTTGATGAGGTTTTATGCGCCTACAAGGGTAGAGTCTTGTTTCGGCAGTATATACCTAGTAAACGAAAGCGCTTTGGGATAAAGGTTTACAGACTTTGCGATAATTCTGGGTACACATTCGATATGAATGTATATCTCGGGAGATAACGAGAGGAACAAAATGTAAACGAAACGATTACTGAACGTACAGTTATCGATCTAATTGCAGGTTATGAAAATTGTGGATATCATTTGTATATGGAAAATTTTTTTTCATCCCTGCAATTATATCGACGACTGAAAGATGTGGGAATTCTAGCTTGTGGAACAGCTCGATCCAATCGTGCTGGAATGCCAGCTGAATTCACACGAAACAGACGTAAACAATTAGGTTTGACCAGACACCGGTTAGCCTGTCGTACGACACTGGATGGAATATCTTGTATTCTATTCAATGACAAGCGAATGGTAACACTTCTGTCTTCTATTCATGGGCCTGCTGAAGAGGGTAAATGCAGTGTAACAATTCGCGGTACAGAAAATGTCGTGAGACCTGTAATGATTGTAGATTACAATAATTATATGGGGGCTGTTGATCTATCTGATCGTCTGTCTTCAAGCTATTACTTACATGACGCATGACAAAATGGACGAAAAAACTTTTTTTCCACATTTTTGATATGCTCCTTGTCAATGCTTATACGGCTTACAAGTCAGTCAATAAGATGGAGAAGAACCAATCCTTCAGATGGTTTCGAAATGAGGTTTTGAAAGGGCTTGTTTCATCATCTCCTACGAGATTTTCTGCACGAGGATCTTATGTAAGAAATCGTGAATTTTTACGTCTTGAAAGTTGTGAAGCAAGACATTTTCCTAAACGTGAGGGAACAAACAGTTTTAGACAATGCGTTGTGTGCTCGGCAAACGGAATTCGCGTAAGATCAGCCTGGAGGTGTGTGGCTTGTGAGGTACCACTCTGTATAGACGGATGCTTTCTCGTGTATCACACATGCCAAAATATCACCAACTAGGGGTAAGAGCTTTTTATTTATGAATTTACTATTTCATTTTATTTATTTAGGTTATTTATTATTTGTCTTCTATTTCATTCTTTTGTTTTTTTGGGGAATCTCCCATATTGCGATTTATATGTTGGTGTAAAAACTAGTGCGCGCTCGTAATTTCTTATTTTATATATTATATATATATAATATATATTACGATTTTATATACATAGTAACATAAAAAATACCTGTTGTTTGTACCGAATAGCTTGTAATTACTGGGGTAATTATTATGCGTTTCATGAACTCTATTGCCCCCCCCCCACCCCGTGGCGTGTAACAGCAATACTCTGTTGTAAAAAAAGTTTTTTACGTTATAAATGCTCTAAGGAAGTCTTATAATTTTTAAAATAAATTTTACATTATATGTAACGCTAAGAAAAAATAAATAACTATAAAAATTTCTCGAAACTGATATGCTAATTAATCTGTAATTTATGACACGGGTTTTTCATCATATTTTGCCCAACTTTCAACCGATTTGCTTGAAAGTATTTTTTTTTATAATCAGCAAACTATGTTTCATAAACACAAATCAAAAAAAAAAATTTTCGCTAATAAAAAACGCGGTAGAAATGCGCAAAAAAAATTCTGCAATTAAATTATCGTAATTTTTGTACGGTTTCAATTTTTTTGTTGTTACAGGCATAAAAAATATCCAATCGTAAGGTTTTTTTTGTCAGAATCTGTTAAATCTCGTTAATATACTGTAATTTTTGAAAATTTTTTCACAAGAGGGTAGCATAAGACTATGAAGAGAGGCAATCAGATACCAACATATTTTTGCGGAGCGCTAAGAAGCGCGGAGCATTGTGATGGGAAAAGGTTAACTAAGGATTAGCTAAGTTTTTAATCCGTCTTATAAATTCATCATCTAAAGAACCGATAAAGCCGGTATTACTTTTTAACATTTAACTGTACGTTTTGACATCGGTTACATTTACATTTATTACTTTCCTATTTTTACGTACAACTATTTCATTCAAAATATTAAAACGAATGCGATGACAAGATAACGTGAAATGAGATCAGGAAAACAACATTTTCATCAGTACGACTCCCGTGAGATATAAAACATATATAATATATTGACACGCACGGTAGGAAACGTGTGTTTACGTTGATGTATTGATTAGTCGAGATGGTTTCTACTCTATTTCCTTCTTGACCGTCTGCGAGGGGTCATTTTAGAAGATAATGTGCCCTGTCTAAATCATGAATTAGGTGGTTATCATTCACCATGGTCCTTATCAAGAGCTTCACCGGTTATAATACGTAAGCATTTTGATCGAAAGTTTAACGGATTAGAAAATATAAAAAGGTTGATCTGAATCGATAAGTTGTTATTAAAACATATCGATTCAGATCAAATGGATAATTGTTTTTTTACGGAAAATTACCATTTTAACGCAACGGATACCGTTTACTAAACAGAAAGAAAAAGTTATTCTCATTTATTCACTAGAAAGTTACATTTTATACAAATTTTTGAAATAATTAAAAGATACGAATATAAAATAAAAGGTTTACAAAAAGAATAATAATAATAACTACACAGATACAAGTAATACTGAATGGTAATTGAAATAAACTGCAGAAAAAGATCTTTCATAAAAATAAAACTACATAGTCATTTCGATTAGTAAACGATCATCATCAGTAAACACTAAGAAAAAGTATACATAAGATAATAAGTAAAATAATTAAGCGAAAAGAGAAGAAATAATAAAAACGAAAAAACCCACTATCAAAAGAGTTTTTTAACAATGGCTTTAAAAAAAAAGTAAAATTATTCAAACAAATAATACATTTTAAGCAATCCCAATAGAAAGTGAACTTTTTTCCTAAAAGTATCTGAACTACTGAAACTTCCTCCGCCTTCCGGCGTGCCGAAACGGATTTTTTTTTTCTTATTTTGTGCTTTATATTACCGAAGCGGATGTTATATCTAAACAAAATTTTCTATAAATAAATAGGTTAAGTTTAACCTCTGTTTTCTTAAAATTTAAATTTATTTCCCTCCTTTAAAATTTTTTTTCTTGGATACACATTTTTTACTTTTATTATTAAATATTTCTTTAGTATTTTTCTTCAGCGCTAAAAAGAGCTGTTAAAAATTAAATTAGCTTATATTAAAATTAAAGTAACTTTGGCATTTATTTTAAATTCCAGATCCAAAATGAGAAGCAATTTTTTTCGTTACTCGCATAAAAGTTATACTTTATTTCCTCAATATTTTTAAACAATTTTCTTTTAAATTAATTTTTTTATTAGGGATAACTTTATAGATAAATTTTTCCTAAATTTTTCTCACGGATTAAGGAAGATCCTAAATACAAAATATTTTTTTTATTCGAAATTTGTGAATTTTGATGCTGGACTCAATTATTTTGGTAATCGCTTGATTCGCGTAGCCGGGAAAATCAAGTAATATTTTCACAGCTCTTTTTTTATAAACGGGTTTTAAACATAAATTATTTTCCAGTTCATAAAATTGATAAAATTAAAAAAAATAAAAATAATAAACTTTCATAGCATTTTTTTTTTTTTTTTTTTTAATAATAAGCTTTTTTTAAAATTCCTCTGAAGAAAATCAAGATCGGATTTTTCGTGATATCCCCACTCCCTTAACGAATCTTGAATAAATTAGTACGATCAAACCCCATATATTTTGCCCCAGACGTTTGTTTGGTCGATCCTGAGATTTAAGGCTAAAAGGAGTGCCATTACCTACGTAGTATGCACATATATATTTTATTTTGATCTAGATGAACTAGTCGGATCCTAAAAAATAAGGATTTGCAAAAAAAAAAATACCGATACCCCGTCTTTGAAACGATCACCGTACTTTCCCCTTTAATATAGCTATTCTACATTTTATTATAACAAATTAAAAAAATAAATAAAAAGAATTTGTGAAAAACATTTATAAATATTACTTGTTATTTATTTCTCTTCTTTATTACTAGTATAATTTATTATCCTATTTTAAGCAAAGCTAATAAACATCTTTAGTACCTGACTAAACCCGATCTAAACCTAAAGTATCACCGGGGCCAGCCCTAACTTTTTTGCCGCTGTGGGCAAACCATAAAAAATGACGCCCCCAAGCTTCAAAAAAACTTTACGATTTAAAAACAAATAATTATAAAAGAACCGGGTTAAAAATAATACTAATACAGATTTACGGAAAATTGTTTTATCGATAAACAAAATTTACACTTTAAACTAGGTAAATGACAACTAAGTTTCAAATTAAAATTAGTTGCTACTATTTTCAGAGATAATTTAAACGTACTTTTAAAACGATAAGCAAAACTAGTACAATAATAATATTATTATTGTAATAATAAATAGTAAAATAATATTATTATTATTTTCTAGATTTAAGTAATTTGAATATATTTTTGCGGCTTGTGTTTTTTTGCGCTCTAATTCAGACGGTTTTGCCGCGTAACCATTTGCCTACCTTGCCTACCGTCTAGGACGGCCCTGAATATAACATTAAATATAAATACTCTGAGTAAAAGCGTTTAAAGTTAAAAAAGAAAAATATTTTAAATTTTCAATAAACTATCAAACCGTATTATCGAACACATTATTATTATTACGCCGACCGCGGACGGAGCGGCGGCGTGGAGAGGTGGAGTACTACACGACCCGGTTTTTAACGGGTCACGGGTACTTCCGCGCTTATCTCCGTGTCGTAGGGAAAGCACCGTCCCCCGAATGCTTCTATCGCGCCGGTGTACGGAATGACGCAGAGCCCACCTTTTTCAAACGCGCTCGGTGGGCGGCAGATCGAGAAACACTACAGGCGGATCGTGGAGCACTGCGACGATGTTCCGTAACCTGAGCGGCTGGGAGAGTGTAGCCCGATTCGTCGGCAACATTCTCACGACCAAAAAAGGTGACCTGGATAGTCCTGAAAATTAGGTACCGCCTTCTCAGGCTAGTATAGGAGGACTCGGCCGGAAGTAATGTATTAAACGTTTCCGGGTCGAGTCCTGGTAGAAAGAGGGGGGGGGGGTTAGTCGGTAGTTTGCTGATAGTGATTGGATAATATTGGATAGTGGGAGCCCGACACTCCGTGCGTAAATACATTTCCACTTTCCTCCACAAAAAAAAAACTAAAATAAAAAAAAAATTATTATTATTATTATAAAAATTTGTAATAAAGTAAATAAAAATTGTACTCTTATATCCTTTTCTTTTTCTTTTTCTTTTTTTTTAATATAAAAATTGTTGTGTATTTTTGAGTGTATACTTTATATCCTTTCTGTTCATTAACAAAATCGGTACATGTGGAAAACAAACTTTAATGCTTATACGAGTAAAACTGATAATCTGCTTTTTCGTTTTAAACAAAATAAATTCATTAATCGAAAACAAACAAAACAATGTTAGATAAAACCTATTTCGACTTATGACTTTATTATTACGTAGTGGCGTTATTTTTATTACCTCTACTAAAGTAGAAAATAATCTATTTTCAACAATAAAATTTAATTATAATATCCATCGTGAGAAAAAAAGGCTTATTTTACAAAGTATAATAGAAAATTAGTTTTGTATAAAATTATAAATCCTGATTTTTTTTTTATTAATGTCATTGAAAATTTTAATCTACCAAAAAAAAAAACTCCCTTTCGGTACGCCGGAAGGCGGAGGTAGATTTCCACCTTAAAGTAATGTCCACCTTCTGTTAAGAAGAACTTCAAATTTAGTCGATACGACAACGGTTTTGCACGTGAAAAACTTTCACGTGTTTAGCATCATATCAAAAATTTTGAACGTATCAAAAATTGTTTCAGACAAACGTTTTAGGTAACGTTTTGAGGACTAACAACCACTTTAAACCGATTCGATACTTTGTTTATTAAGGGAGGGATGATTTTTTTTTGTTTTCAAAACCCTATTTTTTTCACCCCCTGGGCC
This sequence comes from Lycorma delicatula, assembly GCF_047948215.1. Lineage (NCBI taxonomy): Eukaryota > Metazoa > Arthropoda > Insecta > Hemiptera > Fulgoridae > Lycorma > Lycorma delicatula. Next base: position 81,568,706 of record NC_134465.1, read on the forward strand.
AACGGTTAGTAATACCAAAAAAAATTTACTTATATAAGTTTTAGGGCCTTATCCAAAGAATAATAAAAACTTTAAACGAATTCGATATTTTTCTTAGTTATAGCGATATTTTGTTTTTTCGAAAAAGTCCCCCGTTTCCACCCCCACGGTCCGATTTTGGCCGTTAACGAACTCGACCGAGATTTTGGGACGCGTTATTTTTAAAGAACAATTTGAAAGTGATTGGCGCAAAATTAGGGCGGTTATCGTGTCGACGAGAAAGCGAAATATATATACGTTTTGAGCTAACGACGGTTTTGGGGTCTGGGGATATGAAACGCAAAGATATGTCGAAATTTTCCGCAAATCTAATTATGATACCCGTTACAATAGGTAGCTTTCTTATGAAATTTACCTAATAGTGTAACAATTATAGGAAAATCATACGCGATATGTATTTCTCTGTTCAGATTTTCAATAACTAATATCCTAATTTTTGATTGTTCTGTCAGCAGATTATAAATATAAAAAAAATAATAATAAATTTGTTAAGTAACAAATTAAGTGTTTTAAGTATATCTAAGAACAGATATTTATCTTTTCTTTATAATTCTTTATCTTTACAAAAATTTCACCAAGTTGCCGGTATTAATACTATATCGCTTAAAAAATATGTCGATTCTCAGAAATTATTTGTCCGTTACAGTTTCAGCTATGAAATTATTACGATAAATACATAGTTCGACTATTTCGGGTAACAAAGAATAAAAAAAGGGCTGTGAAAGAATGAAAACCCGTAAAACGTAGCAGTAATCTCGACCGTCTGTTAGGAAACTGTATTGTAGCGTAACAATTAATTTCACATAGCCGTATAGAAAACTACGATATGTATATTTATCGCATTCTACCATCGAAAGTAACGATAAACGGGTTAATGTTAATACGTAGTGCGCCTTAAATTTATAATTTATTTTTTAATAAACTTCACAAGAATAACGCAGAAAAGTAGAAGCTTTAATAATATAAAAAATCTCTTCGTTTAGCGGTAAAATACATCGATAATTTTTTTATTTTAATTATTATATAAGATATTACGTAAGGAATAGGTTAATATGTTAATGCGGAGTTAAAAGAATGAACTGCCCCAAAATTTGCACGTTTAAAATACAAAGAGATGAAATAATGTTAAGGTAAAAATATTAAAGAAAAAAAAAATTAAAAAATAATTCGCAACTCAGAAGGCGTTAATGAAAATTGTTTGACCGCGTATTTCCCTACACGTTGAACGGAATACAGAAAATTCCGATTTTTTTAAACTTGTTATTACCATTATAACAAGTAGATGGGACAGGTATATGGAAAAAATTGTGCAGGCAGGCAACGTTTGGAATATGTAAAACAAATTGTTAGGGATGTAGGATGTAGGGAACATACCGAAATGAAACGACTAGCACTAGATAAGGAATCTTGGAGAGCCGCATCAAACCGATTAAATAATCGATGACAAAATAATTATATTATTCAAAACTTCAATGAAAAAGTGTTTCTGTAAAGATAAATTTTTAATTATATTTTAAGCGAATTGAGATTCGGTAGATTCGATAAACGGAACAGAAATGAAAAACATTTTTTCGCAAAACAAGGTATTGCAACCGTCGTTTATTTATGTATATTATAATTTTTTAAAGATAAGTTTATCTTTCTCGAAGTCTATATTTTCCATAAGTCTTCTGTAACAAATATTAGAAAACGATTCGTCCATTTCATCCTTTCTTAAGTTCTTAAAGCCGTCCTCCGTGCAGCGAGTGATAGTGTCTCGGCCTTTCATCCGGAGGTCCCGGGTTCGAATCCCGGTCACGCTAGAAATCTTCATTTCAACCTCTGAAGCGATATCTAGCGGTGGTCCCGTAGGTTAAACAAAACAAAAAAAGCCGGCAGGAGGGAAAATTCTACAACTGTGTTGTCAGCTTTTCTTTTTATAGAGATATGTTAGAAAAATCGATGTTTGCAAACTGTAAAAACATATAATATACTGTACGATATGCAAAATACAATATTCTATAACTTAATAAAAAAGATTAACCGAAAATATTTTTTTTAAAAAATAGATTAACCGCACTCGTTAACAAAATAAATTACATAAAGAAACAAGAGATAAATATTAAAAATTTAAGAACTTGACTGCCAAAAAAAAAGACAGTTGACAAGCGCTGCTTTTTAATGTAGGATAATTAAAGAGCGTGCGGGTGACAATTTTGTATATAGCATAATTCTAATTTTTTAAATTTATTTAAATATATATAGCTTGTAACAATCCCCGTAACGTAAGGATTCCAACACGGGGTCATCATCTAAATCGGTTCAGCCGTTGAACTGCTACGGTGGAACAAACATACATATATAAATCTTAAATACATTACACTCCTTTTTGGGCAGTCACGTAAAAATAAGATTATTCATTTATTTTAATTTATATTCATTAAAAGTTACGAAATATACAACGATAAATTTAACTGCCGATATATATTACGATTATTATCTCGTAATATAATCCTAATTTTATCAGAATATTGCGAAAACAAAGTCCCAATCGCTTCAAAAAACGTAATCAAAAATAAATATTTATTAAATATTAAAACATCATTTTAATAAAACCGTACACACTTAGGCCTACCGTTTCTAAGATTTGAGGTTAATTGAACCGCAACCGCCAAAGTATACTGTTTTCCAACGACTAATAGTCAAATCCATATAAAATTTACCGACCAATCTTTACTAGGATTTGAACCTCAAATCCTTCGACTTGGAAAATCAGCTGTTAAAAATTGATTTGAGACGAAGAGTTTTATCACTAGTTACAGTATGCGAGTACAATATATAACACTTCATAATGATAAATATAAAACGGGAAAAAATATAAATACTTTATTTTTTTCAATGTATTTCAAAAGATTCTTACAGTTTTATCTGAAGTATCCAGTTTCTCTTAAGAAAAGTAATAAAATTTACGTTTCAGCTTTATACAGTTCATCTTTTTGTTTTAAGCCTTTATGATGGAAATTACGCTCTTATAACCAGCAGATTGCGTGCAAGAAAAACAAGAACAAAGTAATTTATCGTTAATGAATTTCCCTTACGATCTCAAAGAAAAAGGGTTGGTATCGGTTATAAGAAAAGTATGAAAAATCGAATCGTTTAATTTTCCTTCGCGACCTGTTCTGATGAGCGTTTGAACGCTTTCCTCTTTGCAGATAATATAATCGTAACGTCTGGAAGTGAAAGTGACGATGAATTGCAGATGGATTTAAACAAATTTTATAAACCGGCTTTAAAATATAACTTAAGCTACTCTTCTTTGTCTAAAATCAAAATCCTATTCTTACAAGGTTATAAATTTATAAGGTCTAAAAATTTTATACAGTATTTTAATTATTAAATCTGCAATATCAGAAACTTGACTTCATTCGTTTTAGGCCCTTATCCAAAGAATAGTAGGCGCTTTAAACGAATTCGATATTTTACTTAATAAGAGTTATAGAGATATGTTGTTTTTTCTAAAAAGCCCCCCTTCCCGTCTCCATTTTCCTGGTTCGATTGGCCCAAAACGAAATCGACCGAAATTTTCGGTCTGTAGACTTGAATATAAATAAGAACAGATGGCAAAATGAAATTGATTTTACAATTTGTCATAAGAAAGAGAATTCTCTAAATAAATGTATGTATGTAATAATAATATGTATGTATTAGAGGTAAATATTTTAATATTTAATCGTGACGTATGAGATAACTTATTTACTTTTTTTTTCACTTTACTGATGCAGTTAAACCAACTTATATATAATTTTTTAAAGCAGTTAATTTTAAATAAAATGACAACCTCCCCACAACCCGCTTTGTTAAATCGGTTAGTAAACTACTTATAACTGTTAAATTGGATTACAAAAATTCCGATCACCGTGATGGAGTAGTAATATCTCCGTCTTTCATTCGTTGGACTCCGATTCAAATCCGGTCAGACGTTTTAAATATTTCCGTTTCATATACTCACCGCACAATCTTCCGGTTTATGCGGTAAATTATAATAACTAAAAAAATGTAATAAAAATGAATTATGCAGTTTGACAATTTTATGCCTGATTTCATTTTTACCAGAGAGATCGGGCAACACGAGAATATATTAATATATATATAAATATATATATGAAATCATTATTGATACATTTTTTTTTTATAGTTACATAGTTACAAGGAACTTATTTCATACTAAAAAAAAAAAAAAAAATCGCATAAAGTCAAACTTCTTTAACCCTGAAATGCAAATTTTATTGAATATGCAATTAAGATCTGTGCCGGTAAAAAAAAGTATGAATACCTACGCAGAAAATTTCCACCAAATGAAAATATTCGACTACGTAAACAAGTACTTTTATCGTGTTCTAAAGGTATATCTCTCGATAAAATTATATTTTTGTTTAAAATGTAAACAAATTCATTATTCATTCTGAAGAAAACTAATAAAATTATTGTTTATATTGAATAAAATAAAGTTTATTAATAGAAAAATTATAATTGTAAAATGTATAACGATTTAAATGTTTAAATTAAATTTCAAAAAATAAATTTATCATCCTTTAAGTAACGATATGAAACAATAATACGTTTTGTGCAAGAGTTTCATCGACGTAATTGCGGTCCGTTCTCATATCGATGAGAATAAGTCTATTTACGCAAGTTAGGGCGTTTTACAAATCTCGGAGTTGCGGTCACGTTCTAAAAAACATGTCATGTTTAAGAGAACGCCAATCCGCAAATTAGCGTCAGCTAACTACACGGGATCCTTGTAGACTATTTATACTGCCCACCGGATCGGTCTAGTGGTGACGCGTATTCCCGAATCAGCAGATTTGGAAGTCGATAGTTCCAGCGTTCAAGTCCTAATAAAGACGGTTATTTTTTACGGATTTGATTATTAGATCGTGAATACCGGTGATCTTTGTCGGTCGGGTTTCAATTAACTACACATCTCAGGAACGGTCGAACTGAGAATGTACAAGACTAGACCCCATTTACATTCATACATATCGTCCTCAATCATCCTCTGAACAGTAATTCCCGAAGGGTAAATAGAAAAAAGAAAGAAAACTATTTATACCGCCGGTTCGATTGTATGCGTCTGGCTCTTCAAGTATAACCCACCGGGTCGGTCTAGCGGTAAACGCGTCTTCCCAAATCAGCTGATTTGGAAGTCGACAGTTCCAGCGTTCAAGTCCTAGTAAAGCCGGTTATTTTTACACAGATTTGAATACTAGATCGTGGATACCGGTGTTGTTTGGTGGTTGGGTTTCAATTAACCGCACATCTCAGAAATAGTCGAACTGAGAATGTACAAGACTAGACCCCATTTACACTCGTACATATCATCCTCTGAAGAATTATATATACGGTAGTTACCGGAGGCTAAACAGGAAAAAGAAAGTAAAAGGCTTTCAGGTATGCAGTGTAACAGAAACGGTTCTTGAAACGATTAACTCTTACAAGAAATGGAGACTCTGGCGAGTAACTAATTCATCTGTTTTATCATCATCTCATAGAACGATCCGACTGACATCCTAAAATAATTTAAAATTTTGATATTATCTTCCGATAATTTTCTACATAGAATTCAAAATGCGCTGTCAGTGATTATCTGAAACTATTTATGAGATGAACATTGCATATTCTTTTTGCCGACAGGTAGCGGAGAGAACGTAAATAACAGATATCTTGTTATACACTGTTTCCGGTAAAAAAACAAATCTATCGTAGATCGGACAGTTTCGGCATGTCTCACGTAAGGGGAAAAAACCGTGAGTAAAACCAGCTTACTGAATTTGCGTTTGCGATCCGTGAAATGACAACAATAGATATCTTTTTTTTTCTTTTTTTTAACTTACGGTCCGCAGTTAAGGATGAGATGAATGTTTTCGCAGCGTGTGTGAAAAATACCATGCCCGACCGGGATTCGAACCCAGGACCTCCGAGTGAAAGGCCGAGACGCTACCACTCGCGCCACGGAAGCCGGCTACAACAATCTGCATAAAAAATGTCTAGCCCGCTGTGTAAAGAGTACTTTTTTCAACGAGATCGTAAAGTAAACAACCTAAATTCAGTTAGAGGTCTCAAATACAAACAGCTACTTTGACCAAAGCGTTTTTATTCGGTTATTTTTTTAATAGAAATGACACGATTATAGTTTATAAGATTACGTTTTACACGTCGGGTTACAATGCGAAAATGATTTTGGAAGGAAAGGAAGCGTGTTGAAAAATGAGAAACTTCAATTTTCATTACTTTATTATCGTCGGAAAAAGGACAAAATAACTTAATTACGGATTCTTAATTGTGAAGACAAACCAGACAAAATTCATTTTAATAATTTATTCTTAGAAATAGAAAAATACAAAGAAGAATTTTATAATTTTACTCGTAGATGAACGGTTACTTCCTACTAATTAATAATGATTAGAACGCTTTTCAACTTTACCAGTTAATTACTTCAAGGCAAATTTTTCCTTTCGACCGATCATTTTAATTATTGAAAATTATTAAATAAAATACTTTCAAATAAAAGTTAAAAAAAACATAAATAAAAGATATAAAATGTATTATCAAAAGAAATAAACGAAAGTAATAAAATCCTTAACTCTGACATCATTTTCTTCACCTAGAAACTCAGTTTGAAAATCGAACACCGTTGCTAACAGCTTGTGTGTATCGCAACAGTTTCGTTGTATTACAAAAACGTAATGATTTGTCGACTCGTAACAACAATAAGGTCAAAACAGCTGTCTGTGTCATTACCCTAACAAGCATATTTATAAAAAAATTAAAGATAAAATTTGTGTACGATTTCAAAATACAAGATAATATTAGCGGTACTCATAATTAGCAGTTTCTTTTAGTATTTATTTTTATTTTTGCGATTCAAACAATTTACGAGTAACAATTAACTACGGACCGCGTAAACATGGTTTCTTCTACTTCCTTTTTTCCCAACATTCTTTCATCTTTTTCGCGTGTTTGCTATTTATTTTTTCCAATCTGTTCACTGTGGTCTGATACTTTCCTTCCTCGTCGTTTGAAACTCGGCTTTTGTCTGAATCATTTTTTTGTCTGAATCTCTTTCTATCTATCGTTTCCTGTTTTTGGATCCCGTTCTATAATTCTTTCTTTATTTTTTTTGATGTACCCGTGGTTGCGGTTTTGTTCCCAGAGCTCAATGAATATTTGTCTATTTAGTTTTGTTGAGTACATCATTGTTTTATCCCCCCCCCCCCCAACCAGAAGCTGGATTCGCAATTAAGCATTTACTCGGCTCCAGGGTGTGCCATCACCTCAAACTACCTCTTCGGCAATTAAAGTTCTCCCCAGGTAGCCGGGACCCGGCCTTTTAATTATACGCCATGCCTATAATAAGGGGACCCCAAGGGATCCCCCACCGGGACTACAGTCTTACTTTCACCCCCGTGTTGAAGACACAAGGAAGTTCCCGTCCGATCAACGAGAGCGGGACACCTAAGCGGCCCACCCCTCCTGGACGGGGCTGTCCCAACCTTAGGCCCTTCACAAGCAAAGACGACGGGGCTCATATTTTGCCGCTGCAGCTCCGACCCCCGAGTGAATGCTCGCCGGTGTTGTATAGCGAACAATTATCTTCTGTTTGGTAATCCTTCCGGAGGTGCCCATCAGCTCCACAATTAAAACAACGCCCCCTTTTGTCGGGGCTAGGACCCCGCCCGATATCCTATGCCCCAGCACCGATAGCATCGTTCCTCGGTGGACCTCCTCGAAACCCGACAAGATACCTATCCTACACGAAGTCGGCCGACCGTTAGCGATTCCGCGACCAGCAGTGGCGGGACTGCCACCGTCACCACTTTAGTTTCCCCGTACGACGGCCACAGGGAGAGAACGTCAATAGTGACCGAATCCCCAGCAGTCTTCTTCGTGTCACATAACAATTCCTTTTCCCGCGTAAGAGTGTCGACGTCCTTTATCGACAAATTGACCCGCCGAACGGAAATTTTAGTCTGTTCGTCATTCTGTATACGTGGTCCGAAAATCTCGATCTCCTTTTTCCTCTCTTGTTTGGATTTCAGTCTGTATCCTTCTGTTGTTTTCTTAGGGCGTAGGATTGTTCTTAGTGTTCTTTTCTTTAACGGTCCCAGGTTGTTAACGCGTATCGTTTTACTTCCATCTAGTATCTCTGGTCTCACCTCTGTAGCTTAATATTTCTTTTGAGAGGTTTCTTATTGTAGATATCTTTGGTCAGGAAAACTAATTTACCCGGTTTTGTTTCTCTTCTATTTCCGCTCTTTCCGTAATTTTGTATTTTGTTATTTCCCCTACATGTTTGAAAATAGACACGATTTTAAAATTTCCGTATTCGGTGCTAATTTTCTTTTTAATGGTAGTTTTGATGCTGGTCATTATTTCTCATTTTTCAAAGAAAATCTATCTAAAGATCTGCTTTCTCAGCCACCTGTTTTAGATTCTCTACCTATTGAAATACTTCATTTTATTGAAGCCTAGCAAAGCCAGGTCATCCGCACAGGTCAGACATCTGACATGAGTTCTGCTGTTTTTTGTTCTATCCTTTTGAATTATTTATTATATATATATATATATATATATATATATATATATCTTTTTTTCTTGCATGTCCATGTTTAAAATGAATAATGCTACCAAATCAGTTGTTATTCTGATTCAACACCACAAACATTTCTAGAGTCAGCCAGCCTAATCCATTTAACAAGATCTTTGATGAGTATTTACTTTTTTTTTTCTAGAATTTTTACGGCTATCGACTACTAAGCCCTCGTCACGTTCTTAGAAAGAAATTAGTATCACCATCAGGATCGTCATATGTAAGGGTGTAAAGGGCCCTTACATTTTATTTAAAAGCAAAAACTACACAGAACATTAAAACACAAATAACAAACACAAGCGCAACACTTACGGGGTGTAAAGAGCCCCGATATTAAAATTTGAGATAAGGTTCTCAAAAAACCATGAAATTAAAAATACAAGTTATCAATACCGTTATCTTCTTCTACCTGTCTCGATTATTTGTTAATTTTAGCACCCTCGGGGCCGTTAAACAGAATATCATTCGCGCCAGGATGCCGTGGCAGTCGACTCTCCATATAAACAGGCTACAGGCATGCATTGCGCCCACCCATAGCCTCGCGACCTCAGTCTACCCTTGAGGGTCCCCCATGCCATCATTGGACGCACCCCGACTCACCGCTCTTGAATGCAGACAAGCCAGGGTGGACTAGGCAAGATGGCTGCTACCTCCCGTCACTATACGTGCCACGCTTCGAGACTCCCATATATGGATGAAACTACCTCTTAGAGACTCTTTAACACGGCCTTAAAATTTCCATTTTTATAGACTTTTAAGAAGTCCACTGGCGTGTAAATATGCAACTATTTTTCTTTCATTTCCATTAGCTAAATCACCAGTAATATCATTTCTTAGACGGAACCTCTTTCTGAGGTCCTCATATATTGTACGCTCTTCTATTAGATGCTTAATTGTAAGTGTTTTATTGCAAACACCGCACATCGGTCTCTCATCGCCGGTTAACAAATATGAATTTGTTAATCGCGTGTGACCGATTCTAAGTCTGGTCACAGCTACTTGTTCTCGGCGAGTCAACTTCACATCGCTTTTCCATTTATATGGAGAAGTTTTCACCGAGTTTAATTTAGTATTTAAACTCCTCCACTCAGTATTCCACTTGTTCTTTTACTACGTTAATTAGACAATTTTTTAACATCTGCCACTCTTACAGGAAATGCATCCAAATCATCGCAGACTGTTGCCTTTCTGGCTGCTTCGTCTGCGCTCTCATTACCTGTAACACCAGCATGCCCTGGAGTCCATACAAATATGCATCGCTGTCCTCGTTGATTTAAAACGTATAAAATGGACAGGATGTTTGAAATTAAGACATCCTTAATGTTTTTGTTTCGAATTGCAACAAGTGCACTTAGAGAATGGGAACAAATTAGCACTCTCTCTTCTAATTAAATAATTAATTTAATTATTTACTATTTTTGAACTTGAACGGGAGTTTTTTTTTTATTATTTCAGCTGATTACTTTAATTTTTTTTCATTTCTTGATTCAATTGCATTCATTAATATAATATTAGCTTTGATTAATTACTTTTTTTACTTTTTTTCATTTGTATAATTTCTGAATTGTTACTTTTTGAATTTGTAAGTCGCTGTCACTGCATGTTAGCAATTTTAATTATTACTTTTATTATTTGTCGATTTTATAATTAATTTTAATTTTATTGTAATACGTATTAGTATTTTTTTTTTTGTTATTCTTTCCCCGTCCATAAAAAAAAAAAGATTCTATGAACTTAAATGTAAATTATCGGAAATCTAATAATTAAAAACCTAACTTAAGTTATGTTACATGTATATTGTTGAAATTGGGATGAAAAAATTAAATATTAATTAATAATTTCGAAAAATAATTATATCATCGGTGTACAGTAATGAATTACAATAAAATATATTACTTGTTTACGATGCTTTCGTTTACTAAATAGTAGTTATTTCATATGTTTATTCTTTTTTAGGTAGATTTCAATAGAAAACTACCTACTGTAACGGGTACAATGATTCGACATCCGAAAAATTTCTGTATATCTTCGCGTTTCACATCCCGCAGACTCCAAAACCACCGTCAGCTCAAAAGTTTAAAATACATTTATACATGTTATATTTCAGTTTCTTGTGGACAGGATAACTGCCGCAATCACTTTCAAATTGTTTATTAAAAATAACTCGTCCCAAAATCTCAGTCGAATGGCCAAAATCGGACCGTGCGGGTGGAAGTGGGAGGACCTTTTTCGGGAAAGTTACATCGCTATAACTTTTTTATTAAGTAAAATATCGAATTCGTTTAAAGATCCTACTATTCTTTGGATAAGGGCTTAAAACTTATATAAATTTGATGTCAGCAACCGTCGGCCTAGGGGGTGGAAAAAATGGGGGTTCGAAGACAAAAAAGAATCATACCTCCCTTAATAGGCTGTGTCGAATCGGTTTAAAGTGGTCGTTAGTCCTCTAAACATTACCTAAAACTTTATCTGAAATAATTTTTGATATGACCAACCCTTACGGCAAGGCAGACCAAAATCTTGCTGCAATTGTAAAAAAAGGGCTGTCGTATGCTAAACATGTGAAACTTTTTTTCACATGCATCCGTTGTCGTATCGAGTAAATTTGAAGTTTTTCTTAACTTTAAGGTGGAAGGAAATCTTTTTTTCTTTTTACTTAGCACCGGTGAAATCTACCTCCGCCTTCCGGCGTGCCGAAAGGGATTTTTTTTTTTAATTTCTGGATTTAAATAAAGTTAAGGCAGTACGACTAGCAATATTAACTTGCACTGCTGCGGGATAATATTTTTCAAAGTTTACCTATATCTGAAAGGATAAACAGCGATTCTCAATAAGCCTGATTTTAAACAAAAATTTATTCACCTAAGCGGCAACATAGTAAGAGGAATTTTTATAAGGTTATACTTTTTGATTTTATTTACATTTCACATCCTAAGGAAGTCTCATGTTAAAGTTTAGTAATCGCAATAGTAAAATAATATTCTGATCGCGTGTAACTGACCACCGATCGTGATTTAATATAAAATTTCTAATGAAATTTATCTGTAATTTAAGCTATAAATGGAGCGATGAAAATCCCCCTCCGTCTACTTTATAATTACTAACAGCCAGTTACTTCTCGTGAGGGGCGTGAGGCTCTCAAATAGAAAAATGAGATATAACAATCGATCACCCCATTTCAGTTATATTATTTCGACTTTTATAATTCCAGTTCGATCGGTACATTATACTTCATATACTAACTGAAATAAACAGCGACCTTTAAAGAACTTATTTAATTTCCAACCGGAAAGAAAACATTCATTTAAATTAAAAAAAATCGATATTATTATTATCGTGTGAAATCTGTGACGCCAACTAGTGGATTACAAAAACACAACGTTCTACCAAAAAGAGACGTTTTTGAAATATCAGAAATGTTCCTATTAAAGATATTAATGCATATTTAGATGAAAAATAATGCGAGTATTACCAAACATCTTTATTGACGAGTAGTTAATTTAATTATGCAAATATTTTTCGATAACAAAGTTGACTGTAACACAAAAAACTCCAGTAAAACCAAGGATCCACCATTCTTCATCGGTCATTAGACCGGTGTGCAACTCAAAGCTATATTAACTAAACAAACATTCGTAAATAAAAACCGTCTCGCAATCACGCGTAATACTCATACCCACATAAAGATTGTTTTTTTTTTAATTCTACCTGGTTCAATTTTTATTCCTATGTTTTTTTTTTGTTTTTTTATTTGTCTATTACTTAGCGATTTGTTCGAAATGAAAATTTTCGTGAAAATCAATCTGTAGAATCCGTGTTTGAAACATTTCCTGTTTTATTTACTGAAATTTTATTTTAACAAACTTCACCCTTAGCGGTTAAATAAAAAATAAAAAAATTACTCTTGAAAAGTTGTAAAAAGTTTCTTTAAAGTTTTCCTACGATTATTCTCGGTGAATAGATCACGAATAAAAGCTTTCCGTTGGTACCGATTAAAAATCCCGTTAAAAATTATTTACTGTTATTTACGTATGTACATAAATATAAATACATGTGTTTTTAACCGATATTATATGCGAGAACTAACACCGAAAATACACACACACAATATTACCGATAAACAGAAAACTGTTTTCTGATGCGCGGCTTACACAAACAGATACACATTCACAGGAGAGAAACAGAGAGACAGACGCAGATAGATAGATAAATAGAGAGAGAGAGAAGAGAGAAATTTTATTTTAATATTTCTCAATTTATTTAATTTTTTTTTTTTTGTCATGCTGACAATATTATACGTGGTTGGACACCCTATAAATATTTTAATAATATAGCTGAAAGCATGTATGTAATCTTTACAAGTTTCATTAAAATCTGTATTATTTCCCGGACAAATACGGAGACGCATGACGAGAAAATAAGTTAATTTAATTTGGGATTATATGAAACGTAAACATCTGATAAGCAGCTGCTAGAGTTAACTTTATTAAACGTTCAATAAAGTAGCTACGCAAGCACTGTTATTCAAATTATACTTCAGGTTTATATCTAAAGATTATAAAATCGTTTCGTTATCTTCTATTTGTTAATAAGTCCACTGTAAAAGGGAAAATGAAATAAGGAGTCCTGCTTTTCGCTACAAGCTGTAGCAAAAACAAAGAATGTGATCGTTAAGTAACCTTTAATTATTATTAATAAAGTTATATCGTAACATGGAACGATGGTTTTACTCGATGAAATAACAGTTAAGGCTAGCGGTGAAGACCGTTATTCCTTATATTCTATACAATTATTTTTTTTTTTTTTGTCTTCAGTCATTTGACTGGTTTGATGCAGCTCTCCAAGATTCCCTATCTAGTGCTAGTCGTTTCATTTCAGTATACCCTCTACATCCTACATCCCCAACAATTTGTTTTATATACTCCAAACGTGGCCTGCCTACACAATTTTTCCCTTCTACCTGTCCTTCCAATATTAAAGCGACTATTCCAGGATGCCTTAGTATGTGGCCTATAAGTCTGTCTCTTCTTTTAACTATATTTTTCCAAAAGCTTCTTTCTTCATCTATTTGCCGCAATACCTCTTCATTTGTCACTTTATCCACCCGTCTGATTTTTAACATTCTCCTGTAGCATCACATTTCAAAAGCTTCTAATCTTTTCTTCTCAGATACTCCGATCGTCCAAGTTTCACTTCCATATAAAGCGACACTCCAAACATACACTTTCAAAAATCTTTTCCTGACATTTAAATTAATTTTTGATGTAAACAAATTATATTTCTTACTGAAGGCTCGTTTAGCTTGTGCTATTCGGCATTTTATATCTCTCCTGCTTCGTCCATCTTTAGTAATTTTACTTCCCAAATAACAAAATTCTTCTACCTCCATAATCTTTTCTCCTCCTATTTTCACATTCAGCGGTCCATCTTTGTTATTTCTACTACATTTCATTACTTTTGTTTTGTTCTTGTTTATTTTCACGCGATAGTTCCTGCGTAGGACTTCATCTATGCCGTTCATTGTTTCTTCTAAATCCTTTTTACTCTCGGCTAGAATTACTATATCATCAGCAAATCGTAGCATCTTTATCTTTTCACCTTGTACTGTTACTCCGAATCTAAATTGTTCTTTAACATCATTAACCGCTAGTTCCATGTAAAGATTAAAAAGTAACGGAGATAGGGAACATCCTTGTCGGACTCCCTTTCTTATTACGGCTTTTTTCTTATGTTCTTCAATTGTTACTGTTGCTATTTGGCTCCTGTACATGTTAGCAATTGTTCTTCTATCTCTGTATTTGAACCCTAATTTTTTTAAAATGCTGAACATTTTATTCCAGTCTACGTTATCGAAAGCCTTTTCTAGGTCTATAAACGCCAAGTATGTTGGTTTGTTTTTCTTTAATCTCCCTTCTACTATTAATCTGAGGCCTAAAATTGCTTCCCTTGTCCCTATACTTTTCCTGAAACCAAATTGGTCTTCTCCTAACACTTCTTCCACTCTCCTCTCAATTCTTCTGTATAAAATTCTAGTTAAGATTTTATTATACAATTATTTATTATAATCTTACTTCGCTCTCTATAATCTTGAATAATAGACAAACATATTTAGAAAAACGCTCTACATTAAAAATTAAATCGTATTTGGAACAATTAGGTTTGGCGTCCAAGAGGTGATGTGGGCCCAGTGTGGAAGTAACGTGGTCATGGTGGTGTACGTCGAGTAGGTGGGTAAAAGAATTTACAAGCTTTCAGTCGTAGTGAAATTGTCTTCTGATAACGAATATGTTTTATCTCTTGCGCAATTGAACAGCAAATAACAAAATTATAAACATTTTTACAAGAAATATCCGTTACAAGAAATAAATAAAAGAAGTATTTATAATAGAGATTTCTTTAAATCTGTTTATATGATCGGTGCATCAGTTTTTGGCAAGAGAAAAACATTTCGGATTATTTAATGCGTTTAAACTGATACGAAAGGTTTTAATTATTCCACTTTCTGAAAATATAAATATTCACTATTACTTTCCCGCCTTGCGCTTATAACAGAGCTATAACTACAGAAGGGAAAGTATAGTAATCGGTCCAGTTTTGGGGTATGCGGTTTTCACCGGAAAAAAACAAAAATCCGGATGGAAATTTTCCGGTTGTTGGTATGTACGTGTGTGTGTGTTCGGTGTTAGGTCTCACACCCTTGCCGGCCTCCGTGGCGCGAGTGGTAGCAACTCGGCCTTTAACTCGGAGGTCCTGGGTTCGAATCCCGGTCAGGCATGGCATTTTTCACACACGATACAAAACATTCATCTCATCTCTGCGGATTGAATCGCTTAACTGCGGACCCGGAAGTAAAACAAACCAAAAAAAAAAGTCTCACACCCTAAATCACTTCGTATTTCCAGAACTACTCCACCGAATTTGACCAAACTTTGGCATATTACATCTACGACGGTTATTTTTTTTCAAGGTCCGATCGGTCGCGAAATAAAAACCCTCGCAAAAATCGGATGAACCTTTGCGCATATGTGTTACGCAGCGTTTCTAGTAAGGCCTTCAATCACGCCGCGTCACTTCGTTTTGTTCTGAACACGCAGCTAGCGCGTAAACATGTCTACAACAATAACATCTCCCGCCGAGTGTGAGGTGCGTGCGTTAATTCGATTTCTTCAGGCTGAGGGGTGTAATGCGGCTTAAATTCATCGACGAATAAGTAACTTTAATGAGCGACAGCAAAGTGCGACAATGTGCAGTAACATTAAAACAGGACGTACAGATGTTCATGATGCAGGCGGTCTGGGAAGGAAGCTAGTGTCAACCGATGATCTCGTTGAGCGAGTGGATGAGGCGATTCGAGAAAATCGTCGGTTCACAATTTCTGTATTGACCGATTCGCTTCCTGAAATTTCAAGGTCAGCTCTCTACACCGTTGCGAGTGAGAGACTTCAGTACCGTAAACTGGGTGCGAGATGGGTTCTTGAGATGGTCGCTGTCCGACCATCACAAAACAATGAGAACGGACGCCTCCCTAACGTTTCTCCAGCGTTACCACAATGAAGATGTTTTTTTGAACAAAATTGTCACAATGGACGAGACACGGGTCCATTTCGAAACTGAAGAAACAATAGAACAATCCAAACAGCGGATGCATTCTCATTCTCCCGGTAAATCAAAGAAGTTCAAGCGAACCTTCTCCAACAGAAAGCGTACGGCTACTGTGTTTTGGGACCGGAATGGAATTCTCTTGGTGGAATTCATGGAACGCGGCACGACCATCACTGCAGCCTCATACTGCGTGACTCTTCAACGTCTACGAAGGGCGATTCAGAATAAGCGGAGAGGAATGTAGTCATCTGGCGTTGTCTTTCTCCACGACAATGCTCGGCCGCACACTGCGGCTGTAACAAAGAAGCTCCTGCAGCGTTTTCGTCGGGAAGTGTTTGATCACCCACCGTACAGCCCGGACTTGGCTCCGTCCGATTTTCACCTCTTTGCTCACACGAAACGCCGGCTAGGAGGACAAAATTTTGGCACAGACATCGAGCTGCAGACCGGCGTAGAAACACGGCTGAAAACGTTCACAGGCGGCTCCGTTCTATGACGAGTGTATAGGAAAGTTTGTACCGCGCTACGACAAATGTCTAAATCGGAGTTGCAACTATGTAGAAAAATAGCGTAACTATGTAAGTACTTGTTACAAATAAATTTTTTTTTATTTTCACCGTGGTTTTAATTTCGTGACCGATCGACCTTGAAAAAAAAATAACCCTCGTATAATAATCGATGAAATTCTTTTCTTAAAACAGACAAAATTTTGGGTTTGTACATAAGATTTATCGTTAACATTACTTAATACTGGAATGTTATAATATAATAACATGCTAACGTACATTTTGTTGTCATTTTCTGTCGAATATATTTTCAAACAAAATTCAAGAAAATTAGTACAACAGAAAAATAATATAGATTTCTACATACCAGAACCATATGTCAAACTCAGAAGGTAGCAGTTTCTTGGCTTCTTTTGATTTTTTCTGACAAATTTTTGTAGATATATTTTTATTTTAAATAAAAATAAAATTATAAAAACGTTAAAATAAAATAATTAAAACTTTTCTAATACGTTAAAATTGAAAGATTTAAGAAAGCAATTTTTATCTCTAGTGTGCTTCTTTTGAAATCGGTTTCATTATTATTTTTCTTAAGTTTGTTTTATTTTGTTTTCGGCCACTCGACCGATCTATTAACAGCAAATAATACGTTACTTTGACATTCTGATCTGACCTTCTAATTTCACCATTTTTATAGATTAACAACACAAAATTTGGCTTTGACTTTATAAACAAATCAAATTTATAAAATCCAGGACTTCCCTGCAGTCGAAATGTCCCGGAAATCAACACATTATATCACGTTGGCTACAGTATTTTTGTAATGAAAATTATTTTTGTATAAATTAATTTCTACTAACCAACAATTTAAAAAGTGTAAATCCTAGTAATTTCGGAGCTGTAACTCCATCTTCAGGTATGTTAATTTAAATTCAAATAATCCATAATCAAAATTATTATGTTTATTATAGTCGGTCGTAAAGAATAAAATTAATTCGTGCGTCAATATGATAGTAACATCATGTTTGTAAGATGTTTCTGATTATTATATATTAAAGCTTTCAAATAGGATACAAAATTATAGACCAAGATATATATATATATATATATATGAGAACAATTTAAGAAAAATGATAGAAAAGTATCATAACGAAGAGAAGTACTAAATAATGACAAAGATAATCATAGGCTGTTAACAGTATAAAAAAATTAAAATATTTTTTTCAGGGTCTTTTACAGAAAATATAATATAATTAAACAGGAAATTCTAATATTTACGTAAAAATTAAGAAAAAACGTAGTAAATAATATAAAAAACAAATATATTACTGACCTAATAATAGCTAGTGGATGTTGATATACAGGCATCATAACATTTCTAATATAATTTCTAAAGAAATGTCCGAGGTCCCCCTCGGACCTCGGTGGTCCCCCTCGATGTGTAAATATATCAATTCCATACCAGACTGCAATATCCTCATCTGAATTATTACATTGTAATAAAGCAATCGTTAAGATGAGTTAAATTACATTCTTTAAAAAACATATCTGAAAAAAAAAGATTATAATTCAGTTTGTTTGTAATATATTGTGAATTATAAGATTTAACACGCGCATTGTAATTATGCAATATTAAGGAGGTTTTTTTGTAGAAATTTTGTTAAAAAGACGGAATAATCCTCTGTTGAACTGAAGCATAAATAAATAAAATTTTTATCCTGATCGATTCATAAAAACACATTATAATAGATGATTTCATAAACGGTACTCGTATACTATTCCGTGTAAAAAGAAAAGGAACTGTGTCAGCCTTTGCCGGATGAATCGTAGAAAGCCAAGGTAAAACCATCCAGATTAGCGTCACAAAATAACCGTTTACATGTATTTATATTTTAAGTTTATTAATAAGAAAGTGGAGATTGAAATTCCTGGGTCGTGTGTACAGAATGGACGAACAGCGACTAAATAAACAGATTTTCATTAAAATCTGTGAACAAAAGAGCGACTTTGGGACCTACAACGATGAAAAAAGAATTACAGAACTTAGGGATCCGTGAACAGGAAACGAAAGATAGAAAGCTAATCTGACAAAAAATACGTAAAATTGAGTTAAAAATGTGCGATGAAGGAAAAGACATACGAAAGTGAAACGGTCAAAAAAAATAAATGCCAAACATATATAAAGAACAAAAGAATGTTGAAGGAAATGAAAAAGAAAGCGGAAGAAATGACATTTGTGTGGTTTGTAGTCGGCCTAAATGCAAAAAATAAAACCATGAAATAATGTTATGGTATTTTAATGGAGATACAAAGTATAAAAAATAACTAACAATTTAGAAGGCATAACGAAAATTATTTTACTCCATATTTACGTACATATTAATAATAAGCTGAATAAGGTGCAGAAAATTCAGAGTTTTTTAAACATTTTCAATTATTATTTAGAATTTCATTTTCAGAAATAATATTATGTGTTAGTAAAACAAAATCTTTTAATTCTATTTAAAATAAATTGTCGGGAGAAGTTTTTAAACGATTTGGTAATCTATTTAAAATCGCAACAGAAGCATAAGGCCCTTTGCCGTAAGCCAAAGTATTGCGCTGAGTTACATGAAACCGGTTCTAATATCGGCTATAGATCTGATTACAAGATCATGGATACCGTCGTTCTTTGGTGGTTGGGTTTCAATTAACACCGATCTCAGGAGCGGCTGACCAGAGACTTTAAAGAGTTTAGTTCATTTACATTTATACACGTCATCCTCATTCATCCTCTGAAGTAATATTTTACGGTGGTTCTGGAAGCTAAACAGAAAAAGAAAGAAGTTCTTTATCGGCATTAACCGGTCGGGGTCTAGTGGTGAACTTATCATAGTGAATCATTTGATTTCGAAGTCAAGAGTTCTAAGATTCAAACCCTAGTAAAGGCAGTTACTTTTATACGGATTTGAATACTAGATTGTGGATACCGTGTTCTTTGATGGTTGGGTTTCATTTAAACACACATCTCAGGAATAGTTGATGTGAGACTGTACAAGACTACACTTCATTTACATTCATACATATCATCCTCTGAAGTAATACCTTACAGTAGTTCCAGAAGCTAAACAGAAAAAGAGAGTTCTATTATCAGATTTGATAGCATGGATATTGTTATTTTTTTAAAAAGGGACTATTTTTGGAAAAGAATGCACATTCATAAATATAAACTCAAGGATAACTAAAAATATTTCATTTTCTAAATATCATTCTACACGATTCATATTTTTCGTCGCCAAACAATTTTCTAACAGCCTATTTATGCATTTTGAAAATTTGTTTTAACTTTTTAGGGAAACCGTAAAGAGGTTTACTATACTTTAAAATTCAATATACATAAGTATAGTACATATTTAATAATTGTCAAGCGTAAAGTTTTATAAAATACTTAATACGTGTTTACTTTGCCGTTTTTAATAAATTATCAAACGATTTAAAAAATCTTAGCGCCGATTTATTTAAAATACAGACGGTTCAAAGAGCGACACAATCTCACGGAAGAATGTTTTCTTCTTTAGCTGCAAGTTTAATCAGATAAAACGGGTTACAAAATGCAGCAGAATATATTCGTCGCCTCCCGATACATTAGATGTGCCAGTTACGCCCAGACCCAGAACGCCTTCACAGAAAAGTAGTTCTCCATCAAGCGGCAGAATCAAGAGACAGGGAATGCGATAGACGCAGCCAAAAGCGCTCGACCGAAAACGGTAGCATCAGAAAAGTCGATCGACGTGCAAGCTTTATATTCTGTTAGTGCCAAGAAATCTGTGCTACGTCTATCTAACCGTTTTGATCTTTTTTGGTAACGCCCGCACGGCATCGAGCAAGCGTTTAAAGATGCGTTCACGCAGAATTGCTGTCGTTCACGAGTCGTTACCTGAAGACACTGGTAAAGGTGTAGCTTTCTGTCAGCGGTTCACGTCATAACTCGGACGGGGATGAATTGGACGATCGGTTTCGATCCGACGAGGCACGGTTCCAGCAATACGGAACTACCATGAACGCACAGAATTCACGCATCTCGCGTACGGAAATCCACATCGGTGCACTAGTCTCCTCTCCGCGGACAAAAAATGGGAGTTTCGCGTGCAATATCAGCAGTCGAAACTTCATACATTCTTTCCGGTACTGTGAACTATGAGCGCTACATACAGACGGTGCAACAATTTGTAAACACTATACCTCCAGACCGGATAGATTACACGTGGTTTTAATAGGAAAATGCTACGGCTCATATAGCCGACTTTCTTGTATGGGTGTTTTCGTGGACAATTGATTTCGAAGGGATTGTGGCCCCCTCGGTCTCCTGATTTATCCTTTCCTGACTTTTTCTTGTGGGGGGATATCTTAAGGATGCCGCTTACAAAACTCATCCTCACACCGTTCCTGAATAGCAGAGCGAAATTAAACGATGTGTCGCGAAACACATCGTTTAAAACTATCTATTTTTCGAAGCGAATGAATTATCAACCCCACGAATTACAAAACGGTTTATTTCAGTATATTTTTCTGCAATCTAATGTTTTAAGTAGATTTCAAAAGATAGCTACGTATTGTAATGGGTACAATGATTTGACTTCAGGAAAATTTCGACATATCTTGGCGTTTCACAGCTTCAGACCCCAAAACCAGCGTCAACTCAAAAGTTTATAATTTTTTTTTTGTCTTCAGTCATTTGACTGGTTTGATGCAGCTCTCCAAGATTCCCTATCTAGTGCTAGTCGTTTCATTTCAGTATACCCTCTACATCCTACATCCCTCACAATTTGTTTTACATATTCCAAACGTGGCCTGCCTACACAATTTTGTCCTTCTACCTGTCCTTCCAATATTAAAGCGACTATTCCAGGATGCCTTAGTATGTGGCCTACAAGTCTGTCTCTTCTTTTAATATATATATATATATATTTTAATTTCTTGGGAACACGATAACTGCCGTAATTTTTCAAATTGTTCCTTAAAACTAACCCGTCAGAAAATCTCGGTCTAGTTCGTTAACGGCCAAAATCGGATCATGGGACTGGAAATGGGGGAGGGCCTTTCGAAAAAACAAAATATCGCTGTAACTGTCTTATTAAGTAAAATATCGAAAAAATTTTACTATTCTTTGGATAAGGATTTTTTTAAAACTTATCTAAGTAAAGCTTTATGATATTATTTAATTTTATATTATTTTAATTTTTTTTCTGATGCCTTTCCCTCAAAAATTATTGCATACCAGCACGAAGCCGACTAAACTATAGCTGATATTCAGCCCTGAAATTAGTCTTTTTACTCTGTTCATCGCATCGAACGGTTATATCGTGTCATAATAAACGTAAAGAAATCAACTTTATATGTTATCACTTATATATCTTGCACGACTTGTATAACACAGAAGTCACAGATCAGGAATTTATAATGTAATAACTTGTTCAAACGCTTCTTCATTCTGTTTAGCGCTGGTAAAGAAGCAATCGATGAAAGACACGATGATATCGTCGTTTCCAACTTGTAATTCTGTGTTTTATAATTCATTTTTTGTGAGCAAGCGAACAGTGAAACTAAAATCGGTAGATGATAATCTCATGTTCATACTAATATTATGAGAAACATGACGCCAGAAAATCAGAGAGAAGTGAGCCGTACAGATTCAGATGATATTATTGAACTGAAAAACGATTGTCGCAACATTTTGGGAACAAAAGAATCTAATAACAGAATTGATGGACCTTGGGAGACTGCAGCGATATCAGAATCTTATTATGAATTGAAGGATGCTAAACAAATCAAACGGTGCAGGCTGCTCTCGATGGCTGTTATTCGTCTGAATGAAAATGCATAATCTTACCCTGTAGGCCACTTAAAGACTTTAGTTGTCGGTTCGAGTTGGAGATTTTTATTGTCCGGACATGCTTGAATACCTTCTCTTTATTAAGATAAAGATTTGTCTGTTAATCGGTATAATGAACTAACAAGGTGCTCAGAAATGGACGGGTGGTGGATTTCAAAATTCATTTCTACAAAAGTCGGTGTTGCGGTGCAACAAGTACCCGAGAGTGGAAGCGACTAGACGAAAGTCTAGTACAGATATGTTTGTAAGATATAGCGATCCAAATAACAAAATATTTAGACCCCGTTTTTTTTTTTTTGTTTTTTTATTACCAGAAATCGTTAACATGCTATATTTGTCTATACATTGAGGAGAAAGGCCTTTTCACGATAGCTTTAGATTTTTACTAAAGTAAAACTTGCCGGTTTTTATCCGTTTGTCCTAACATCGCATAAGAAGAGCCGAACAATTTTTTGTAATTAAGAATTACATTAAACCCGATTGAAGTTTAGATATTTATTTTAAAACGCGATAGAGGAACCGCAGCCGATACGATAATTTTTTTTATTTCTACTTGCTTAGGAAGAAATTGTAGTATGAAAAAAAGTCAATAAAATAATTATAGACAT
Source organism: Lycorma delicatula (assembly GCF_047948215.1). NCBI lineage: Eukaryota > Metazoa > Arthropoda > Insecta > Hemiptera > Fulgoridae > Lycorma > Lycorma delicatula. The sequence goes on from NC_134465.1 coordinate 81,591,962, forward strand.
TTATATATGTCATTTGCTCATTTGCCGTAAACAAAGGATCGAATGCGACAAGATACGAGATACAAGTCCCGCAAAACGGCATTGCCGTTCTCAAGAAAAAAGCATTTCACGCCGGGCATAATAAGGAAAGCGAGGGCTGAAGCGATTACCCGTTGTCTTCTACCCAGAGTAGGCCACCCCACTAAAGCGCAGGAAATCTTTCACCTGTACAAGCGACACCTTCGCTCTGTTCAACACTGGGACCGGTCGCGTATGTAAATCAATATTCTTAATGAAAGCGAAAGCAATTTTATCTCTTGCATCTGTTGTGCTTTATATGCATCACCGCATTGTGATTGCGACAGATTATGTAATTAAACAACTTCTGCTAGGTCACAGATAATGAATCGCAAAACGTACCTCACAGTCGCCAACAGTAACATCATGCGATGCATCGACTCCATGTACGAAATTTAAACCATCACTTGACCTAAACATTCTCCCATCTAGCAGCCAATCGTCAGTCACCAGATGCGTAACAACAGAAGAGTTTTTGTAAAGTTTTCATATATAGCCCTATCCTTTTTCACAAATAAGTCACACTGATATCTATGACTAGATGTCTAACAGAAATTAAATTTTAAATAATCTCAAAACTGTAACCGATTTGTATAACAAAAACAGTTTACCTCATTTTGTTCTAAGTTAGTAACCCACCGGATCGGTCTAGTGGTGAACGAGTCTTCCCAAATCAGCTTATTTGGAAGTCAAGAGTTCCAGCGTTCAAGTCTTAGTAAAGTCAGTTACTTTTATACGGATTTAAATACTAGATCGTGGATATCGGTGTTCTTTGGCGGTTGGGTTTTTTCAATTAACCACACATCTCGGAAATAGCCGAATTGAGACTGTAAAAGAATGCACTTCATTGAAACTCATAAGCAACATCCTCATTCATCCTCCGAAGTATTATCTAAACGGTAATTACCGGATGCTAAACGGGAAAAAGAAAGTTAAAATGTTCTAAATAAGTAATCGTTTTCTCTATGTCTGTCCAAATACGAATCTGAACTAGAATAGTTAAGAGAACTTCCGAGAATTAATTATAATTTAGATTTGTCAAATGAAAACCCCAAAGGGTGTAGAATAAAGTTGCTCGCTTCCTTAGGTTTCTGGCCTCGCAGAGGATGGCTAAAGGAGTTTGTTGCTCTAATAGACAGAGTGAAACCCGGATGGCTAGGGGCCGGTTTGGGCGTTTACTTCACCAAGGTAGGCGTTTTGGCATCGAGCCACCGTTAGTTTAGTTATTCGTCTTCAATACAGAAGTAGAATAAGTTAGAAATTCGGTGATGGAGCTAAACTGCGGGAGGGTGAAGGTTTCCTCGTTCCCAAAAACGAATCAGAACAGAGTAAGTTAGTGTTTGTTTCTTGTTAAGATTTCATAATTGTCTTTGACAGACTGAGATGGATTTGGATATATGTTGAACAAAACTGTCGTTGTTGCAATAATCATTTATTAAAGAAGTATAAGAATAAAAATTTAGATGTTTCTAGTAAACTCGAATGAAATCTTATATATTAGATAACGATGTCTAGTTTGAACCTGAGTTATGGGAAACGGTTATTTTGTTACCTTCGGTCACAAAATAACCATTTTCCTGTTATATAATCAAAATTTCCCATAACTCAGTTAGGCGCGTGGATCACGCTTCCGCGAAACGGTTATTTAATTAGTTGAGAGTTACAAATAAGAGTAGATGAGCAAAAATTTGGAAAAGCCAGTAACGAAAGGGATAGTAAAGTTGAATTAAAACACTGGAAATGTCTGCCCAGGAATTCGCATCGATGGTATCCCGACAGAGGCCAAACTAATACTGTGATACGTAATCAAAGTCAGAGGGTCTATAAGACGATCTCCGGTAAAGCCCATCAGGACTAGGAACGTAAGGGGTGTTATGGCGTCCGGGATCTTCCTCTACGAGGGTCAGGATGTACGTGAATGTATTTATGTATTTTCAACTTTTTCGAATGATAATAATTTTCGTCCATAATCCCTAATAAG